>NC_061513.1:228648202-228701243 GCF_022539505.1 Lolium rigidum | reverse complement strand
CTCTAGATCATCATCTTTATTGATGTCAACGAGGCTACAAGTTTCTCGAGTACAAGCTCTTCCGTGTTCATGCGCGTGTATCCGTAAGAAGGGCTGCCCCTCTCCTTATATAGGGGAGAGGTGGCTTACAGGGCAAGAAACCCTAATGGCATCTTTGACTAGACAAACTACTTTACAAAGCTACTTTAATCATAGAAGACACCGGAGCCCTCTTTAATCAGAGACGCTGACGTCCTCCGGCTTCTTTGACCGTCATCCTTCCCTTTATCGTCAGCCCTTCGTCTAAAGTTACTTTGCTTAGCTCATCTTTGTCTTGTAGCTCTGGAGAGAATCTTTGACCAGTTCTACCGACCTGCTCGTCCTTCCGGAGATCCGGTATCTTCTTACCTGATTCCGGTATACCCCTCATGGGGATACCGGCTTAGCTTCACTTAGCTAAGTTCTTATCTTTAAGTTCCGGTACGAACATTAAACCGGTATCTTGATGGCTCAAACCATCCGGTTTGGCATGCCTTTGGCATACCGGGGGTCATCCCCCCAACAATAACACATAAAAGTTAAAAAGAAACAACAAAGTGAGAAAGCTCTCTTTAGGGCACGAGGCGGGCGACTCTGTGTTACACCTTGCAATAAGGCAAACACACACCCCTAAAAAATAAGGCAAATGCCCATGTGGCTGGTTTAGGGTTTGTTTGATTCAATGGAATGCCGTATGTTTTTTGTAGGATTTTCATACTTAGGATTTTTTTATCTGCACACCTTTTATCCTATAAAAAAACTTCCTATGTATTTCTAAGAATTTCAATCCTATGAATCAAACAACATACATAGAAAAAAAAACAAAATTATTTTGGTATTCATTTGAATCAAACGAGCCCTCAACCCCAATCATACAATCCCCTTGTTTTTTCTGTGAGTCAAGCAATATTTAAAGAAACCTATAGGTTCATATTCTATAGGATTTAACTAGACATGATATTCCAATCCAACGTTGTTCTAATCCTTTGTTCTAACAATCATGCGAACTGAAATGTCATGTCCAAATGATTCCTATAGAATTTGGAACCTACATGATATTTCTGTAAGTAGCGTTTGATTAATAGAGAAAACAAAAATTGAAACATGAGGTTTGAGTGGATGGAAATTTTCCTTTAATACATTGTGCAATGTATCTTATAGGAAAAAAAATCTTATGCATTCCTACGGATTCCAATCTTATGAATCAAATAGTACACATAGAAAAAAAATTCTAATGTTGAAAATTCTACAATTTTTTTTACAACATTCCTTTGAATCAAACAAGTCCGATTTTTTTCCACTATCCATATAACATGAAGAATTACACATGCACACGTCGTCAACCAAGATTTAATAAAATCTCAGTCCACAAGAATTAGTCACGCCGAGTAATAAGGAAGAACGTTCAAATATTTAAAAAAGTAGATGTATGACAAATTTGAGTTAAGTTATTGCTTAAGTAAATTAATCTTGGCGAGCGTTCAAAATGGTTTTGTCTTTAACCAGTTTCACTTGCTGATTTCCAGTCTGCTTTTTGCTGCAACATGTTCTACCCTCTCTTTGGCTCTCACGAGAGAGTAAATGACAAAAAACTACCACAATTGAGGCAGTCGTGTCACGGAACTACCAAGAGTGTTCGTTTTGTCACATAACTACTACTATTAGGGCCTGTCCGCGACGCGGAGCACTGATTTTCTATTTTGCAGGTCTTAATCCAGTTTCTAACAGCTGGGACCGACTGTCAGATCCTACGTGGCAAAAGTAAATGATTTGTTTCTGGTAATTTTATAGAAGAGCCCCCAATCTCCCTTTCCCAAAATCAATCAGGTCCAAATGAAAGTCTTCCTCGTGCTCGCCCGCCACTGCTCCGCCGCCGCGAGCTTGGGGGTCAGGTGCGTACGGTCGGGCGCAGGGAGAGGAGCCGAGCGTGGGAGGAGCCGCTGAGGCGCAGGTCCGGGCGTCGTGGTCGGACGCGGGCGGCCGAGGCGAGAGGGGACGCGGCCATGGTTGGTGCTGCCGCATCACCATTGCTGTTGCGCGTTGCTGCTCACGCACGCTCCTGCTGCGCGCATGCCTGCTGTTGCTTGGCCGCTACCATGCGCTGCACGCCCACACGACTAGGCCTAGCTCGATGCTTGCTTCCAGCTTCCCAGCTTGCTCGCGCGCAGCAGCTGCTGCTTTGCTACTGCTGCCGCGCACTGCTGCCGTAGCAGCTTGGTCTGCGCCCCTGCCTGGCTCGCCCATTTACTCTCCTCACCCCCTGGCCGCGTCCGCCGGTCGTGGCCGTCGCGCTTGGCCGTGCTCGGCCGCCGCCCCACCGCTGCGCATCTGCCCTCCCGCCGCGGCGCGCCAGACCACACCGCCGTGCCCCCGACTGCCGCATGCCTGGCCATGCTCGGCCGCCACGCACAGCTGTGCGCCTGGCCACAACGCCGCCGCCCCTCCCCGCGCCAGGAATGCCTGCAGCGGGCCTCCACGCCAGACTCGGAGACGACGGCCAAGCGCGCGGCGGCCGGGCGGGCACGGCGGCGCGGCCTGGCATGCGCATTTGAGAATTTTTATTTTCTTTATTCATCTATTTTTTATTTTTTATGTGGCAAGTGGATCTGTGTGTGACACAAAATATATTGTGAGGTTATATTTGCAAAATTAAACTAGGAATTAGGTTTTCATCTGCCACGTAATCCTGACAGGTGGGCCTGAATAGTCAGATAATGGTTTAACTTGCCTAAAATAGAAAATTAGTGCTCGGCGTCGCAGACATGCCCCAATAGTGATAGTTATGTGACAAAACGAACACTTTTGGTAGTTCCGTGACACGACTGCCTCAACTGTGGTAGTTTTTTATCATTTACTCCTCACGAGATTGGGCTGGAGCAGCAGGATACCCAAGTCTGGAACAGCGCCGGCCTGACGCGGATCATCTGAACTGCCGGCAAAGTAACTTTTGCTGCTGCCTTGGTTAAGGGTTGGATACTTTTATACGTACATTGCAAAAGAAGGAGTCAAACTACCTTGTTTGAAATAAACGACTAGCGGCAGTACAAGTAGCCCTGCCGTGTCTAACTCGGTGCCCATCTACGGATTTCATGGGTTTTGCTTTCTTGAAGGCAAAATTTCATGGTTAACCCTGTATTTTAAGTTTCTCACTGATCTGAAAATAATACTCCTTGAAATTTTTAGGTATTGCAAGGTGGATCATACTTGCCGATGCTTGAACACAGGGTTATGAATTAATGCAGCATTCACAAATCCAACTTTACTTTGTTAAGATAAGATTCTTTTCCATGATAATAAATAGTACATCGGCCCAATGCTCAAGGCAGTGCAGTGTGTACATGCTCCGTAACCAACCAAAGCGCTCCGGTTAACGCTGATTAACCTCATTTTTTTCCTTAACGCTGCCTTTCTGTCGCTACACGGCACGGTGCACGCGACAGGCGGGGGAACGGAGCGGAGGCTCCCGCCGTCGCCGCCGCTGTGGGCTGTGGCATTCGGGTCGACCGGCCATGGCGACGTGGGTGCCGTCGCGGGGCAGGGCCAACGACCCCATCATCGCCGACGCTGGCACGACGGCGCCAGCTTGCCTGAGTTCGCGCAGCGTGACTGCGACCGCGCTCGACCACGCCGACGGCGCGCGATTCGGCGTCCTCATGGACAAGGGCAACGGCATCCCGGCTTGGCGCAGCGGCCGCTTCGAGCTCCATCTACCCGGCCGCTACTCCAAGGCCGAGCACTCCACCGAGACCTCGTTGGCCCCTACCTCGAGCCATGGCCCGCGCTTCGACGTCCGCTCCGTCCTGATGGACCAGGGTGACGGCAACCCGCCTTTGCGCAGCGGCTGCTTCGACCTCCATGGTCCCGATCCCTTCTTCGAAGGCAAGCACCCCACCAAAACCTCGTCGCCTCCCCCCACCCGCTTCGACACCCACTCCGTCGTGATTCACATGGACCACGCCGAGCGCGTCGACTCTCGGGGCGGCGGCTATCTCAGGGACTGCGGTGGCCTGGGCGTCTTCAAGGCCGAGCACCCCATCGAGAACTCGGTGTCACGAACCCGTCACGCCGCCGGATTCGACATCCGCCCCGTCCACCAGAACCACGCTGTCTTCTCCAAGGCCGAACACCCACCCCATCGAGACCTCATCGACCCCTGCCTCGAGCAATGTCGTGCGCTTCGACGTCCGCTCCGTCCCGATGAACCATGGGCCTCGTCGCAGCGGCTGCTTCGATCTCAATGAACCCGGTCGCTTCTTCAGAGACGACGAGCACCCCACCGAGACGTCCTACCGCCTCAGCACCCACCCCGTCGTGATGGACATGGACCATGCCGAGCACGTCGAATCTCAGGCTCAGCGTGAGGGCACTCTCCAGCACCGCGGTGGCCTCAGAGTCTTCAAGGCCCAGCACGCCACCGAGAACTCGGCGTCACAAACCTCGAGCCATGCCGCTGCCGCTGGCTTCCACATCCGCAGCTTCCATCTCTTGAGTGTTGGGCGCTTCAAGGCCGGCCTTCTACTAATGCTCATCCTCATTGCTTCCTTTGCTGGCACTGCATCTTCAAGACCATTGCATAACTCACCACCAATCTGTCCAATTGGCCACCAAGCAGCGTCACTTCACTCGCGCGGTCATGTTTGTCATACTGATGAGCATACAAGAGTTTTCTCCTTCTCAAAAGCAATGTCTGATCATCCTGCAGTAGCACCCACCCCTGCCACCTCGGGTAAATCCTGATCGACTTTGTAGCATTGCATTTTTTCTTCAATGCTTGGTTGGATAAGAAAATGAGGTCATTGCTCCATAATTCACCATGCAATTCTGTTTCAGGAACGGTAAACATTGGTTGCAGATACACTGCCGATGTCCTTTCCATCTTAGCTTGCCTAGCTCCCTGGTAAGCTCAACTCACTAGCAAATATGTTGTTCGTTCAACATTCCCTTTATAAGACGTATAGTGAATATCGAACATGGATAATTGGCACACAGAAAAGCATAGTTTTCATATTTCCGAGTCATGTTTGGATAAGTGCACCTCTAGACAATTATTTGACCTCTAGAATACTGTCACGTACAGGTACTCCATTCTGACATTTGAGGAAGGACTACATATTCAGCTTTTTCGCTGGAGAACAGGACACCTTAATATTTGGAAACATATGGCAGTATCTAGTATACTTTACTACATGTCTATGATGATTTACGGATTAACAGTTTCTGATTTGGCCGAGAGCTGCAACATATTTATTACCAATTGCATATGCGGCTGTTTCTTCATAATTCTACTTGTTTTCTTGATTAACCGCCACAAAAGAATCTATCAGGTATGTATCTCAGCATAAATCATTTATTGATTTTGCTTTTTGAATTAATGTTCGCTTACTTCATTGTTGTAGGTAAGCCGTGGACAGGTGGCAACAGTAGGTGCAGTGTGTATTGCTACATTAGTATTTACAATTCCACTTGGCCTTGGGGGGAATCATGTCATCCGGAAAAACATATTTGGCTTATTAGGAATGGCCCTAATGATTATAATGCATGGACTGCGACTCATTGTTGTGGTAAGTGCATAAATTTCATGCAAAAAAACATTTATCTTTATATCAAGGGTGGATGGAGGGTGGGAGGGAGTACCATGTCATGGCATCTGTAAAATTTCAAAATTATTTATGACATGTTGTTGTTTCGTACTAAGGCAACCTGTCCACTAAAAGCATATTTGAAAGCTATTTGTCAGAGTTGGATGAAGTTGTGATAATACGGAATAATTTGCATTGCAATAAAACATATTTCAAACAACATAATGAATTTGGGATGTTCATTTTTGTATATGAAGTGTCGCAACCCTGCTGTGAAGTCTTAGGTCCAGCGAGTTTATTTTGTGAGCCCAAGATCGCTTGAACCTCTTATATTAAAAAAATGAAAAGTGTGTGCTATTTATTCTTAAAAATCGTACAACATGCAGTCCTGTAATATGGGCATATGCAACATACCAGCAGATTTTTGTGAGAAAACATGTTTGCCTGTGTTTCTTCACACACAAAAAAAGGGCTAAACTAGCAACCATTTGTACATTGAGTTTGTCCTTTTTTGTGACAACATGTATTTTTATGGTGTTTAAAGTAGAACAAAATGAAATTGCTTTCCTTAGATCACTTAGCAGTTTACGACTATATCAGACACTGCTTTCATTGATAGAACATTTAGTAATAAGTGATCGCACAATAAACTGAATTTTATTGTGGATTCCAGAAATTTTCTTGGTGGTTTCTATTCTTCAATTTATCTGGCACAGTGAGTGGCTTCTTATGGTACTGCAATCGAGATGGAGATAAAATATATGCCTGCATCATTGTTGGAGGGGCTATAGCTAGAACGATTGAGTTAGCTATTTCATTTGTCTGGTTGGGCAAAGGTGAAAATCCTCTCATTGGACGGACTGAGGTAGTACAAGATGGAATACAGTTAGCACATAGGGCCCAATACATGACGGACAGAATACGCCAACTGTAGAAAGTTGGGTAAGTGTGGTTTTACACATTTTTATAGATCTCAATTTTAATGGCATGTTAGTTGATATTTCTTTTATGATAATAAGTCATGAGCATAAACAACTAAAAGATTATTAAATGTTTCATAAATAAGTTGCATCTACATTCTTAAATCTTACTCAATTTTATGGAGTAGTATAAATTATATGATTAATGATGCACAAAATTGTTGTTTGGAGATGATTGCTAATAAGTATGGGTTACCATCTAACTAATTAGATTATCAAATTAGTTCAGCTCAGAATTGAAATATTTACACCTGGCTTTACGGATGGTTAGATGTTGATCTAGAGACTTACGAAGTGGCTACGATTTTTCAAAATTCAGATAACTTGTATTCTTTTTTAAAACTAAAGTGGCATTCTATGTCTGGCTCAGAAATTACAATATCTGTTTAGTGGAACATGTGAAGTCATTTGTAAGTTCTTTTCCTGTGATGTTAGTACTCATATGATGTAGATCTGCAGTAGAATTAAATTTCAATGTGTCAAGTTTTATGCACGTTTCTCACTCACCGGTTGATCTTACTTCTAGCAGAAACTTTCTCAACTTTTGAGGGTGGGTATACGTGTGGTTTTGGTGTATATTGTTGTTTACAGCAGTACGATTTAGTATTTTTTTTCTGGCTGTCATATTTGTATTTTTTTTCCTTAATTATTGCTGCTTCGAATCTATATCTGAACTGTGTCTCAATTGTAGTACTTTCTGTTTCACACTTTCACTAGGTGATAAAATTTAAAATAATTTCGGTGCTGTTTATTCTCTCTTAACAGATAACTTGAAAAGACACTCCAATGTCATAGTACTTGCTGGGACGAACTGAATATTGACGTCTAGCTTGCAGAGAGTAATTAAGGAGGAGGGGTAACTTGTATACATACTCTTTTTCGGTTGGCAGGTTTTGAAAAGATTTCACCGATATCTTCTTGGTCTTACATATTCCGTTGTCTACATATTGATTGGAGAGACGAGCAGTTCCAAAAGTTACTTAAGGCTTCATGGGTCTAGAATCCTTTACTGGCGCAAAACTGTTACTGTAGTGAGTGGTGTGCTATCCGAGCAGTCCTGTTCTGTATTCAGTTTGTATTCGCTGCGAATGAGTTCAAGTGCTTATTTCTAAGAGCAATGCTAAATCATTATTACTTATACGCAGTGTGGTTACAAATATTGTATACAATATGGCATATTCGGTAATTTCATGTACATCTCATGTACCAGCTTCATCTAAAAAAAACTTAGTTTACTCAAAATACACATATGTATCTGGAAAAAGTTTTTTTTTCGAGAATACACCCTAGAAGGTGTATCAATCATATAAAAGAGAGGCAAAGAAGGCCGATACAAGAAGGCTACAACTCCACTCCACGATACAACGCCAAGCGGCAAACAACACACCCTCTACACACCTGATGATAAATGATTCTCCTTGCTCAACATCCTACCACGAGTGGCGAGAAAAGGAGCACATGGCTTCAGGACTACGTCACGAACCAAGCAAGACAATACTGATCTCTCTAATTATACTCCAACTCAATGAGGAGTAGCCGACGTCATCAAGTCATACGTGTGCAACACCCCGGAGCCGCCGCACACGCGACGGAATTGATCGAGATGGATCATCAAGACATGACATATCGTGATCGTCTTCATCGGCGCCAACTGTCAAAGCTTTCGCATCGATTTTCTCCGGTTAGTAAATCAAGTTACCGCATCGTTACATGCATCTCCTAGATATGATCTTGGTCGTTTATTCGTTATGCGTAGGAACTCGTTGTAGGGATTCGTAGCATAGAAAATAAAAAAAATTGGAACGGTATTTGTTGCTAAGATTTGTCGTTTATATTTTTTCCCTCAGGTTATGTGTTCAACTATGTTGTTTATTAAATATTGTGTTAATTTTCTAAATTTGTTATTGTTGTTTTATACTTCTTTTATGAATACATACTATTTTTTATTAAATATTGTATTAATTTTGTTTTAGTTTGGATTGAACCTATGAGAAGAGGAGAGACAACAATATGGGTATGTTGTTTTGCGCAAGCAGTAACTATATAGTAACCGATAAAAGATGTTACTGACTTAATTCTTCACTCTAGAAAATGAAAACCCATCACAGACTAATTAGAAACTGCAAATTTGACATCATTAGCTAAGTTTTCTTGAGACATAACATCATAAATTTACAAACTACTGCAACTAACTAAGTCACTCTAGAAAGTTTGACCAAGTTAGTTGAAACACTAGTGGATAATCTCAACAACGTTGAGACTAATGTATTCATGTGTTGGCTCCACGGTGATTAAAAGAACTGATTTTTGTCAATGTTAGCTTCAGCAATGAAGTCAGTTTAACTTTTGCTAAAAACATACATGTACATACAATCCACAAAATCTTCATCTTCTCCTTCTTGGCTGTCCATTCCTAGACGAAAATGGTGTGCCAAAAGGAGGGTATGTAGCCATCCACAACCTCAGTCGACATGTATTGCATGATACCAAGAACAAAACCAACTTCTGGTCACAACTTGGTGGACTTCATCGAAATTGGATTATGTTGAGCAATGAGAGATGAAACAGGGCAATTGTGCACATGAATAGGATATAGTGTGTGATATTCGATCCAACCCATCTTGGTCGATATAGACAAATTCTGCCTACACATGAATAGAAAAAACAGTATAGCATCCTAAGATAACAACAGAAATTTCGTAGCTAGCATCTAAACAGCAACACAAATAAGTTGACCTTCATGTAACGCGTCTCCGTGGAGTGGAAGCATTTAACAAATTCAAGTGTTTCATCCAGATCATCTGCGATGATAAATCTGTAGTGAAGAACTGCATGTTGCTGATAAAAAGAGTCGAGCTGGTGGTGAGGTTACTTCTCTGGAGGATAACGGTACATATGTCAAGAAAAATAAAAAAATATTAATTTTAGGAAGGAGATGAAGATGACAATTTACCTGATGGGGTATGGCTCCAATAAGAACATCGCAGCTTTCGGCCGACATATAGCCCAACAATATCAGTTTTGGTGCGTTGGCGAGCCTGACTGATTGGACTCTCTATACTAAATAAGATCAGTATCTCAATGCAAGGTGATGTTAAATGACCAGCTCCTCAAGCACATCATCAAAAATAAAAACAATGGTTCGTCGTCCTGCTCGACACTAGCATGAGAGACACACATTGAAGATTCAACGAGATAATGCGGGGACTTCCAAAACCGTAGATTCTTTGAAGCCGAAGGTCGACCTAGATCACAGTACAACCGGCGAGTATGTGTTGGATGGTCCGCTCCAAGTTTCAATTCCGATTTTGTTTCCAGTGTCTTTGATGTGGCATTTTCTAGTAATTTCTTTTGCTCACCCTTTTGTTCTGTCCAAATTGAGCCTTCTTGCTTCATTTTATCCACTAACCATGTTATCGGGAGCAATGGTGGAAGGTTCCTTTATTCTGGCCTTGCAACAGCTCCAAGTTGCAAGCACTATGGGCAAACGAGATGTAATAAGGTTGTGTGCATATTCTCATCCAGATTCGTAAACCATTGTTTCTCAAATGACGGCGGATGTGCGATTTACGATTATCTTGATCTTCTGAACATGCACACGGTATATTTACAAAGTATACTTGGAGGATTAAAGTGGCATTGAAGATTAGAATGTGGTACATAAAAAAGTTATTTTAGCAAAGAATAACCTAATTAAAATAAATTGGTAAGGAAATGCAAAATGTTGTTTATCGATAAAGATGAAACAGTCCAACATTTATTTAGGGATAGGGAATACCCTCTTTCAAAGACTATTTGGCGTGTCCATCTGTCCTTTGACATACATCCACCAAAAAAATATTACGTACATTTTCGGCTATTGGTTGCATGGACTAAGCAAATGACACTAGTAGGAAAAGACTCATTAGTGGCGCACCAAAAATAGATTCTGTGGCGCATGGATGGTGCGCCACAGAAACTTCGCCACAAAAATAAGATCTCTGTGGCGCACCTTCTCATGCGCCACAAAATTAAGGTTTCTGTGGCGCACCAGTACTTCGGTGCGCCACAGAAAAAGGCGCGCCACAAAAGTTTGTTTCAGTGCGCCACCGAAATTGCTCGTATTATACAAGATTTTGTGCTGCCTGCATACACATACAGGTTATACACAACAATATACATATATTATACAGATTATATACAGTTGCAGATATAATATAAATAGCATGTACATTGCACAGATATAACATAGACATCATCATCACATTACTTAGAGCCCGATCGAGATACATATATGGAGGCAAGTGTCAAATATTTTACATACAACTCTTAATTCCTACAAATTTCACCATTTCGAGATACAAAGCGGTCTTCATCCGGTTCCTCCTTTGCTCCCTCCTCTCTACCCGCCAGGTTCGATTGCATTGGGGACTTCATCCGGTTCCTCCTCTGATTAAAATAGAAGAAAGTGAGACCAAGTCCAAGTCCGATGCACAAGAGAAATGGAATAAATGCCTCATACATTGTTGGTCAACACAAATATTAACATTTAGGGATGGCGTAAGTGAGACCAAGTCCGATGCACAAGAGATTGATATTTGTGCTATCTTACCAGACTCACTTACGGCACTCCCAAGTGTACGGTGACCAAACATTTTAATCATCGGCGCTATCTTGAAGAAAGACCAAAATAAACGAATAAGTCCAACTCAAATACAAGCCAAGTAGTATCAACTAAATAGCATGCCTCATACTTTGTTGGTCGAAACAAATATTAACATTCCGGGACGGTGTTAGCGAGCCAGGTAGGATGCACAAGAGATTGATATTTGTGCAATCACACGAGGCTCACTAACACCGCCCCTGAGTGTAGTGACCAACCATTCTAATCATCGGCGAATTGTTTGTGGTGATGCCTCATACATTGTTGGTCAAAACATTCCGGGATGGAGTCAGCAAGGCCAGGTAGGATGCACACAAGATTGATATTTGTGCCATCGCACCAGGCTCACTTGCTCCACCCCCGAGTGTACGAGTGACCAAGCATTCTAATCATCGGCAAATGCAATTAAGAAGTGCCAACTCAAATAAGAGACAAGTAGCTAGTATGAACTAAATGGAATGCCTCATACTTTGTTGGTCAAAACAAATATTAACATTCAGGGATGGAGTAAGCGAGGCCAGGTAGGATGCACAAGAGATTGATATTTGTGCCATCACACCAGGCTCACTTGCTCCACCCCCGAGTGTACGAGTGACCAAACATTCTAATCATCGGCAAATGCAATTAAGAAGTGCCAACTCAAATAAGATACAAGTAGCTAGTATGAACTAAATGGAATGCCTCATACATTGTTGGTCAAAACAAATATTAACATTCAGGGATGGCGTTAGTGAGATCAGGTAGGATGCACAAGAGATTGATATTAGTGACATCACACCAGGCTCACTAGCGTCACCCCGGAGTGTACAGTTGACCGAACATTCTAATCATCGGCACTAAAATGGAAGAAATAGCTAAGTGGTATCAACTAGATAACATATGCCTCATATTTTGTTGGTCGCAACAAATACTAACATTCCGTGAAGGCGTAAGCGAGGCCAGGTAGGATGCACAAGAGATTGATATTTGTGCCATCACACTAGGCTCGCTTGCGCCTTCTGATGGCGTGTATTTCACACGTTCGTTGGGCAACCCCAAGAGGAAGGTATGATGCGCACAGCAGCAAGTTTTCCCTCAGAAAGAAACCAAGGTTTATCGAACCAGGAGGAGCCAAGAAGCACGTTGAAGGTTGATGGCGGCGGGATGTAGTGCGGCGCAACACCAGAGATTCCGGCGCCAACGTGGAACCTGCACAACACAACCAAGCTACTTTGCCCCAACGAAACAATGAGGTTGTCAATCTCACCGGCTTGCTGTAACAAAGGATTAACCGTATTGTGTGGAAGATGATTGTTTGCAGAGAAAACAGTAAAAACAAGTATTGCAGTAGATTGTATTTCAGTAAAGAGAATTGGACCGGGGTCCACAGTTCACTAGAGGTGTCTCTCCCATAAGACGAACAACATGTTGGGTGAACAAATTACAGTTGGGCAATTGACAAATAAAGAGAGCATGACCATGCACATACATATCATGATGAGTATAGTGAGATTTAATTGGGCATTACGACAAAGTACATAGACCGCCATCCAACCGCATCTATGCCTAAAAAGTCCACCTTCGGAGTTATCGTCCGAACCCCCTCCAGTATTAAGTTGCAAAGCAACGGACAATTGCATTAAGTATGGTGCGTAATGTAATCAACAACTACATCCTTAGACATAGCATCAATGTTTTATCCCTAGTGGCAACAAGCACAACACAACCTTAGAACTTTCTGTCACTCGTCCCGGTGTCAATGCAGGCATGAACCCACTATCGAGCATAAGTACTCCCTCTTGGAGTTAAAAGTAAAAACTTGGCCAGAGCCTCTACTAGAAACGGAGAGCATGCAAGATCATAAACAACACATAAGCATAACTTTGATAATCAACATAACAAGTATTCTCTATTCATCGGATCCCAACAAACGCAACATATAGAATTACGGATAGATGATCTTGATCATGATAGGCAGCTCACAAGATCCGACAATGATAGCACAATGGGGAGAAGACAACCATCTAGCTACTGCTATGGACCCATAGTCCGGGGGTAGACTACTCACTCATCACTCCGGAGGCGACCATGGCGGTGTAGAGTCCTCCGGGAGATGATTCCCCTCTCCGGCAGGGTGCCGGAGGCGATCTCCGGGATCCCCCGAGATGGGATCGGCGGCGACGGCGTCTCAGTAAGGTTTTCCGTATCGTGGCTCTCGGTACTGGAAGTTTCGTCACGGAGGCTTTAAGTAGGCGGAAGGGCAAGTCGAGAGGCGGCACGGGGGCCCCACACCACAGGGCCGCGCGGCCAAGGGGGGCCGCGCCGCCCTAGGGTTTGGCTCCCCCGTGGCCCCTCTTCGTCTCTCCTTCGGACTTCCGGAAGCTTCGTGAGAAAATAGGCCTCCGGGCTTTTATTTCGTCCAATTCCGAGAATATTTCTTTACTAGGATTTCGAAACCAAAAACAGCGAAAACGAGCAATCGGCACTTCGGCATCTTGTTAATAGGTTAGTTCCGGAAAATGCACGAATATGACATAAAGTGTGCATAAAACATGTAGATAACATCAATAATGTGGCATGGAACACAAGAAATTATCGATACGTTGGAGACGTATCAGCATCCCTAAGCTTAGTTCCGCTCGTCCCGAGCAGGTAAAACGATAACAAAGATAATTTCTGGAGTGACATGCCATCATAAACTTGATCATACTATTTGTAAAGCATATGTAGTGAATGCAGCGATCAAAACAATGTATATGACATGGGTAAACAAGCTGAATCATAAAGCAAAGACTTTTCATGAATAACACTTCAAGACAAGCATCAATAAGTCTTGCATAAGAGTTAACTCATAAAGCAATAATTCAAAGTAAAGGTATTGAAGCAACACAAAAGAAGATTAAGTTTCAGCGGTTGCTTTCAACTTGTAACATGTATATCTCATGGATATTGTCAACATAGAGTAATATAATAAGTGCAATAAGCAAGTATGTAGGAATCAATGCACAGTTCACACAAATGTTTGCTTCTTGAGGTGGATAGAAATAGGTGAACTGACTCAACATTGAAAGTAAAAGAATGGTCCTCATAGAGGAAAAGCATCGATTGCTATATTTGTGCTAGAGCTTTTATTTTGAAAACATGAAACAATTTTGTCAACGGTAGTAATAAAGCATATGCATCATGTAAATTGTATCTTATAAGTTGCAAGCCTCATGCATAGTGTACTAATAGTGCTCGCACCTTGTCCTAATTAGCTTGGACTACCTGGATTATCACCGCAATACATATGCTTTAACCAAGTTTCACAAAGGGGTACCTCTATGCCGCTTTGTACAAAGGTCTAAGGAGAAAGCTCGCATTTGGATTTCTCGCTTTTGATTATTCTCAACTTAGACATCCATACCGGGACAACATAGACAACAGATAATGGACTCCTCTTTTAATGCTTTAAGCATTTGACAACAATTAATTCTTTTCTCATTAGAGATTTGAGGATGTTTGTCCAAAACTGAAACTTCCACCATGAATCATTGCTTTAGTTAGCGGCCCAATGTTCTTCTCTCACAATATGCATGCTCAAACCATTCAACTCAGTGTAGATCGCCCTTGCTTCAGACAAGACGAACATGCATAGCAACTCACATGAAATTCAACAATGAGTTGATGGCGTTCCCCGATAAACATGGTTATCGCACAACAAGCAACTTAATAAGAGATAAAGTGCATAATTACATATTCAATACCACAATAGTTTTTAAGCTATTTGTCCCATGAGCTATATATTGCAAAGGTGAATGATGGAATTTTAAAGGTAGCACTCAAGCAATTTACTTTGGAATGGCGGGAAAATACCATGTAGTATAGGTAGGTATGGTGGACACAAATGGCATAGTGGTTGGCTCAAGTATTTTGGATGCATGAGAAGTATTCCCTCTCGATACAAGGTTTAGGCTAGCAAGGCTATTTGAAACAAACACAAGGATGAACGGTACAGCAAAACTCACATAAAAGACATATTGAAAGCATTATAAGACTCTACACCGTCTTCCTTGTTGTTCAAACTCAATACTAGAAATTATCTAGACCTTAGAGAAACCAAATATGCAAACCAAATTTTAGCATGCTCTATGTATTTCTTCATTAATGGGTGCAAAGCATATGATGCAAGAGCTTAAACATGAGCACAACAATTGCCAAGTATCACATTACCCAAAACATTTATAGCAATTACTACATGTATCATTTTCCAATTCCAACCATATAACAATTTAACGAAGGAGAAACTTCGCCATGATTACTATGAGTAGAAACCAAGGACATATTTGTCCATATGCTACAGCGGAGCGTGTATCTCTCCCATAAAGTGAATGCTAGGATCCATTTTATTCAAACAAAACAAAAACAAAAACAAACCGACGCTCCAAGAAAAAGCACATAAGATGTGGCCGAATAAAAATGTAGTTTCAGGGGAGGAACCTGATAATTTGTTGATGAAGAAGGGGATGCCTTGGGCATCCCCAAGCTTAGACGCTTGAGTCTTCTTGATATATGCAGGGGTGAACCACCGGGTGCATCCCCAAGCTTAGAGCTTTCACTCTCCTTGATCATGTTGCATCATACTCCTCTCTTGATCCTTGAAAACTTCCTCCACACCAAACTCGAAACAACTCATTAGAGGGTTAGTGCATAATATAAATTGACATATTCAGAGGTGACACAATCATTCTTAATACTTCTGGACATTGCATAATGCTACTGGACATTAGTGGATCAAAGAAATTCATCCAACATAGCGAAAGAGGCAATGCGAAATAAAAGGCAGAATCTGTCAAAACAGAACAGTTCGTATTGACGAATTTTAAAATGGCACCAGACTTGCTCAAATGAAAATGCTCAAATTGAATGAACGTTGCGTACATATCTGAGGATCATGCACGTAAATTGGCATAATTTTCTGAGCTTCCTGCAGGGCAGTGGGCTCAGATTCGTGACAGCAAAGAAATCTGGAACTGCGCAGTAATCCAAATCTAGTACTTACTTTTCTATCAACGGCTTAACTTGGCACAACAAAACTCAAAACTAAGATAAGGAGAGGTTGCTACAGTAGTAAACAACTTCCAAGACACAAAATAAAAACAAAGTACTGTAGGTAAAAACATGGGTTGTCTCCCATAAGCGCTTTTCTTTAACGCCTTTCAGCTAGGCGCAGAAAGTGTGTATCAAGTATTATCAAGGGGTGGTACTTCTACAGCGGGGTGTGGGCTCTTCTCAACCAGGCATATTATATTAGATACATAAGTTTTAGCATCTCCCTTTTCATTAGTCTTAGGCGTGCTACTCTCATCAAACAAATTTTCAGGAACAAGCCAAGCATAGTTATTTTCTAGTGAATCATTCATAGCTAGGAGCTTTCATGGTATTGGTGCTTTGATCTCCCCACCATCATCAATATTATTAGTGTATCTTATTCTATCCATATCCATCTTTTCAAGGAGACTAACAAAATTAGTAGGAGAGCCAAGCATATTAAATTTAGCAAAAACCTTTCTAGCTTCTCTTGCTAGACCACCAAATTCTCTAAGAAGGGTTTCTAAAATAAAATCTTTCTTTTCCCCTTCTTCCATATCACCAAGTGTGAAAAACATATGTTGGATTATAGGATTGAGATTAACAAATTTGGTTTCCAACAAGCGAACTAAATGCGCGGCAGCAATTTCATAAGTAGGCGCAAGGTCTACCAAGTGTCTATCCTCAAAATCATCAATAGTACTAACATGGTTGAAGAATTCTTCTATTTATTTCTCCCAACTATAGACCCACGTCCTACCGGTATGTCTTTTGTGGTAAAATTAAAAGGAAACATGATGAAATAAGTAAAGTAAATGCAAGTAAACTAATTTTTTGTGTTTTTGATATAGAGTGCAAGACAGTAAATAAAGTAAAACTAGCAACTAATTTTTTTGTATTTTAATTTAGTGCAGCAAACAAAGTAGTAAATAAAACTAAGCAAGACAAAAACAAAGTAAAGAGATTGAGAAGTGGAGACTCCCCTTGCAGCGTGTCTTGATCTCCCCGACAACGGCGCCGGAAAAAGAGCTTGATGGCGTGTATTTCACACGTTCGTTGGGCAACCCCAAGAGGAAGGTATGATGCGCACAGCAGCAAGTTTTCCCTCGAAAGAAACCAAGGTTTATCGAACCAGGAGGAGCCAAGAAGCACGTTGAAGGTTGATGGCGGCGGGATGTAGTGCGGCGCAACACCAGAGATTCCGGCGCCAACGTGGAACCTGCACAACACAACCAAGCTACTTTGCCCCAACGAAACAGTGAGGTTGTCAATCTCACCGGCTTGCTGTAACAAAGGATTAACCGTATTGTGTGGAAGATGATTGTTTGCAGAGAAAACAATAAAAACAAGTATTGCAGTAGATTGTATTTCAGTAAAGAGAATTGGACCGGGGTCCACAGTTCACTAGAGGTGTCTCTCCCATAAGACGAACAGCATGTTGGGTGAACAAATTACGGTTGGGCAATTGACAAATAAAGAGAGCATGACCATGCACATACATATCATGATGAGTATAGTGAGATTTAATTGGGCATTACGACAAAGTACATAGACCGCCATCCAATCGCATCTATGCCTAAAAAGTCCACCTTCGGGTTATCGTCCGAACCCCTCCGGTATTAAGTTGCAAAGCAACGAGACAATTGCATTAAGTATGGTGCGTAATGTAATCAACAACTACATCCTTAGACATAGCATCAATGTTTTATCCCTAGTGGCAATAGCACAACACAACCTTAGAAGTTTCATCATCTGTCCCGAGTGTCAATGCGGGCATGAACCCACTATCGAGCATAAGTACTCCCTCTTGGAGTTAAAAGTAAAAACTTGGCCGCAGCCTCTACTAGAAACGGAGAGCATGCAAGATCATAAACAACACATAAGCATAACTTTGATAATCAACATAACAAGTATTCTCTATTCATCGGATCCCAACAAACGCAACATATAGAATTACGGATAGATGATCTTGATCATGATAGGCAGCTCACAAGATCCGACAATGATAGCACAATGGGGAGAAGACAACCATCTAGCTACTGCTATGGACCCATAGTCCAGGGGTAGACTACTCACTCATCACTCCGGAGGCGACCATGGCGGTGTAGAGTCCTCCGGGAGATGATTCCCCTCTCCGGCAGGGTGCCGGAGGCGATCTCCGGGATCCCCCGAGATGGGATCGGCGGCGACGGCGTCTCGGTAAGGTTTTCCGTATCGTGGCTCTCGGTACTGGAAGTTTCGTCACGGAGGCTTTAAGTAGGCGGAAGGGCAAGTCGAGAGGCGGCACGGGGCCCCACACCACGGGCCGCGCGGCCAAGGGGGCCGCGCCGCCCTAGGGTTTGGCTCCCCCGTGGCCCCTCTTCGTCTCTCCTTCGGACTTCGGAAGCTTCGTGAGAAAATAGGCCTCTGGGCTTTTATTTCGTCCAATTCCGAGAATATTTCTTTACTAGGATTTCTGAAACCAAAAACAGCGAGAAAACAAGCAAACTGGCACTTCGGCATCTTGTTAATAGGTTAGTTCCAGAAAATGCACGAATATGACATAAAGTGTGCATAAAACATGTAGATAACATCAATAATGTGGCATGGAACACAAGAAATTATCGATACGTTGGAGACGTATCAGCTTCCCGGAGTGTATAGGTGACCAAACATTCTAATCATCGGCACTAAAGTGTGTTTTTGCCTCAGCCTTTGCATCATTGGCTGAGCTAAGACATCAAGCATAGCTGTTGTTCTTATTAGTTTTTGCCTCAGCCTTTGCATCATTGGCTGAGTGCAACCATCATAAGCATGCCATTTAAATCACACATTTTAGTATCTGTTCTTATCCAAGTTTTTGCCTCAGCCTTTGCATCATTGGCTGAGATAAGACATCAATCATAGTTGTTGTTCTTAGCAGTTAACCAAGCTCAAGAAAAATCACAGCAGTCCCAACACTCCAACACCATCTGGCCAGGGAGCATTCTTTCTTTTTAGGAAACTATATGAACTATATGCACATGATCCAGTAAGCATCCCCACTAATCAGAGCATTATAAGCATACCATAAGCTCACAAGAATCCATCAAGTATATCATTAGGCAACATCACTTTTATCTCATTGCTTAAACCAACCATGAGTTAAATGGGTCATCAATTTATGACAGCAAGACAAATAAGTGTGGATGAATAAAATCATCCAAACAGGGGCACCACAATTATATACCCCCAACAGAGAATTACTTGGGTCCAGAGAAACCTAGCAGCAGTAATCTCACTGAGCACAACAAATGAACCAGTAGCAATAAGCTATCAAGATTAACAGTTAACCTCACTGAGCACAACAAATGAACCAGTAGCATTTCATGCATTTAAATGAACCAGTAGCATCAAATTCCTATGAACCCTAAACCTGCAGGGCATCAAATTCAATTTGGTATGAACCCTAAACCAGGGCATTTCATTTTTTGCTATGAACCCTAAACCTGCAGGGCATCAAATTCAAAGAGGGGGCATCACCGACAACGACGGCATTTCGTCGAGCACGTTGTGCTCGCGCGGGAGAGGAAGAGGGAGGGGAGGGGAGAAAGCTCACCGACGACGACGGCAGTTGTGGAGGAGCTCACCGACGACGACGACATGGGTGGAGGTCGCGGCGGCTCCTCCACCTTGCCGCGGCGGCGGCTCCTCCACCTTGATGCGGCGCCGGCCCCTCCTCCTCCACGCCGCAGCGCCTTGTGCTGCTGGTGGCGGGGATGGGTGGAGCGTGGCGGCATGCGGCCCTCGCGGAGGAAGGCGGTGGCGGCGACGGCGACGGCAGCGCTCGCCATGGAAGGCGGCGGCGCGCGGAAGTAGGGAGAGGGGAGAGAGTGGTACGGGCGAGGGAGGGGGTACGGCATGATATAGGAGGGATTATTTCTGTGGCGCACCCGCGCCAGTGCGCCACATAACACGTTATTTCTGTGGCGCACCGAGGCTAATGCGCCACAGAATGCGTTATTTCTGTGGCGCATCAAGTGCAGTGCGCCATAGAAATAGTGAAACCAATGATTGTGGGTGGCAGGATGTGGGCCCCACCTAGTTTCTGTGGCGCACGGATTCTTGGTGCGCCACAAAAATAAGCTAATTTTTGTGGTGCACAGAGTCTGGTGCGCCACAAAACAACTTTCTGTGGCGCATATTAGACTAGTGCGCCACAAAATAAAGATATCACCTATAAAGCTTTTCCTACTAGTGTAATTCAAGAGCCACATTAGAGCTGGCATTTGCGCTATTGGACGAGCAATTTGGCATGTCCGTAATGACTTGATCTTTAACAAATCATATCGTACTTTTTTTTGCAGGGTATCCAGCCTTGCTCTACACTGGACATAAATTTTAGGTGTAGGCAATGCGGCTAGCAGCTTGATAGAATGCTTACAGGTTGATCCTTTTGCGTTTATTTATGTTTCCTCTTTTTAGATGGTTGATACATATATCGTCCTTAAGTGATTCTTGAGATGTAATAGCCTGCACTTTCGAGACGAGTCTACTATATAATAATAAAGTACTAATAAAGACCGAAGGCATCTTTTTGATGCATAGGCTCGGGCTTTATTCCCCTTGTTTTTTAAAAAAATCCAGGGATTACCGATTAGCACTCGCGACGTCGAATGTATTTTCCCATCTTTGAATAAATCTACAAAAACTGCATATGCCCAGATTGAGTATTATTGTGTGGACTTTAAGTATGGTCAAGAAGACACAAATTTATGTCTGTTCATACTTCATATACCACCAGAACCAGAAGATTAAAGATTGTATTATGGTTACAGATATCAAAACTGGTCTAAGAATTGTCTGGAAAAAAAACGAGGAAAGAAATAGATAATCTTCAGGCGCTATGCATATCACCCACACTTTAAATTGAATTTGGACAGATAGCTCTCCTTCTCAGTACGTATATAGAGTAACAATAAGTTGAGCGATCTTAAAAAAAACAATAAAATACGCCACTGCCTTTAATGAACACAAAGGCGCGTACCTACGTCGGGATATCTAGTGTTATACAAGCTCAATATTAATCTTACCCGGCGGGTACAGTAGATTCAGTCGACAAGAGGCTGGTGCAGATCGGGAATCCGGTCCCCAAGTACACCACAGCCGCATTGACCTGGTTTCATAAACCTTGTCATCCTTTCCAAGCAGGTTAGCCACAAAGGTCATGTCGGTCTGCAGCTCAAGCTCTCCCATGGATTCATGGGTAGCCATACGACGATGCACTTCCTTGGCCAACCCAAGCAATTCAGTAGAGGTGGTGGCAGTCGCCGTCGCTTCTGCAGACTTGCCTAGGCAAACGGTGCGGGGAAACGAACCCTGACCAAGAGGAATTCCGTCGTACCAGATGGAGGACTGCCAGTTCGTCAGACACAACGTACGCAGCTTTTGGCCGCTGTAGTGATTGGAGACACGCGCCGTGAGGTCGAAGCGCGGCGACGACGTCCATGCCGATGCCGCGTCGTCCTGTGGATTCCATGGCTTTATGCCCACAATCTCCACGCCGTAGAACTCGGAATTAGGGTGATCGTCGTTCGGGAACCCGAACGCGAGGAAAACCCCGTATGTACCGAAAATCAGCAACAGGATGTAAGCGAGCAGGTAGAGGAAATGCACGCACATATTGGCATCCGCCTCGCTGATCCGAGGATCGTCCGTGCAGCGATCCATGGGAACGCCGTGGATCTCCTTTCGTCTAGGGTGGAAGATTTGTGGTTCTGCAACAAAGTTCTTAATATGAAGGTTGCCCTTGCGTGCAGATTCATGTATAACCTGCAGGTCTCCAACGCATCTAAGTCTCCGATCAGGAAATTAAGGAAACCAGGTCGTACACGGGACCTGACCAATGCTGGAGGATAATAACGGATATATATATGCTTTAGACTCTCCCAGTCCATTTAAACCGATTCTGTTGCCGGGATAACCTCTTCTTTATACCAGAATTACCGAAAACCTATTGAAGCCCGGCCGAGCAACAAATATATTCCGCTTGTTACTTCGTCCCTGGGCCTGGCTGTGTTTTCTGACGATATTGTTACTTCGTCCTCTCGTGGTTTTGGATCGATCGGTATCTCGAGCGCGCGCGGCAACGATGGGCGGCGTGTCTGTGGGGTGCATGGACGTCGTTTCGGCGAAATCACAGCCCTCGCACGGTTACCTTAGCAAGGATACGGCGTCAGAAGAGGAGGGCGGCCGTTTCGATTACTGTTCAACGCTGATTATGCTCATCTCTCTCGTTGTATTCGGTGTATCGGTGTGGACGATTCTCATGGAGGATCCTCGGTTTTCCGTCCAGCTGACTGGCTTAGGCGGGCTCGATCGGCCGGCGGAGGCCTCGCCGACGTTCAATCTCACCGTCCACGTCGACAACCGTAACGACGTACGGCGATTCTGCAGGAAGAAGATGGCGATAGCGCTGTCCTACGACCACATGGCCGTCGGATGGGGCGAGCTGCCCGCCTTCTGCGTCGACAGGTGGTCGGCGACGGACCTCGACGTCTCCTTGACACATGGAGGCGTCTTCTTGTCCCAGAGGATGCGGGACAGCATGGCTGCTGACCTCCACGTCGGGGACCTGGAGTTGGGCGTCGAGCTGAAGCAGATCCATCCGGAGGACGGCCGCCGGCCGTGCTTTCACTCCTGCGCCGGCAAGTTTCGGGAGATCGCCAGCCCGTGCACAAGGTCTTGTCTTTGGGAAACTATTAGTTAGGTCAAAAGCACCTAATTATACGGCAAAGACGCTAAAAACTCATGCGTGTAGATGCTGTTATGTTTTATAAAACTGTCAGGTTTTCGTTTCAACTTGAACTGTATATGTAACCTTGAACAGGAACATAGCGATTTTGTTTGCAATTTATAACTTGTTATGTCTTTGTTTCTCTATTTCATACCCAGGAATGTGAATGATTCTCTGGCTAAAATAATTTGTGACAATTGAGTATACAGAATTCGGATCGTCATACTATAATCTTTCAAAATTGCTTAAATTCCACTACTCTCTCCAATCTGTAATAAATTGTCGTTGTTTTAGTTCAATTTGAGCTATAAAACCACGACACTTATTATGGATAGGAGGAACTAGAACTATATTTGTTTTCCCTTTGTTAGACTGTCCAGTAGGTGTTAAGTTGTTAGCATCTATGGTATTGATCTACTCGGTTAAAATGAAACCGTGTCTAGGAGGAACTAGACACTTTTTTGATATAGTAGAAGCGGGACTTGGCGTGACAATTTCGAAATTCGTCCCTGACAGGAATCGAACTCCGGTCGTTGGGGTGCACCACTGCGACCCCAACCACGGGCTAAGCCACGTCGTCTACTCGGTTATTTTTAGAATCGGATAATTATGGTATAATCTTTCAAATTTGCTTAAATTCCGCTGGATATTTTCCCCTTTGTCATAGTGTCTAGTACTGTGTTTTAGAAGTGGTTAGCATCTTCTTATAAAGGGAAGTGACGTCAGCCTCTGGATAGACCGATGTATATGGCCTCTTTATTATAGGTTTTTTTAAGCTATACTCACGTAAGCTCGGCATGTGCCGCTGGAAATTGGGGAAGTGGATATATAGATGCAACTAACTTTGGCGACTCCGATGTTTATATAACACTGAACGGACGTGACGCTGGCTACCGTTAACGTTTGGTCCGGCTAAGAGCATCTCCAGCCGCGTCCCCCAAAGCGTCCTCCAAAGAGATTTCGGGCGCGCTGGATAAAAAATGCGTTTCAGTCGCGTCCCCCAAAGCCCATTTTTGTCCGGCGCGGTCCGATACGGTGTCCGGCGCCCCGAGCCCGTCCCCGTCCCACAGGGGACGCACCGGGAACGCCGGACACACCGAAAAGCGAGACGGACTCCCACATGTCGGCGACTATTTGCATAAACCGTTGGTCCGCGCCTCTTTTCTCGTCGCTCCTTCCTTCCCGCGCCTCTCACCCCACCGCCGCCACTGGATTTCCCGGCCGTTTGGGCGTCTGATCTCTGCTGAGAGTCGGCACCGTTGTCGCGGCTGGGGCTCCCGCCGGTCGTGCCGCCGCCGCCGCGTCGCCAGCGCGTCCCAGAACGCACCGTCAAATCCGCCCCACCTCCGCGCACAGAAGGTGCTCGACGACTTGCCAGGTAGGCGCGATTGGCCGCTGTTTGTTGCGTCGTCTGCCTCGGCGCAATTTTAACCATTGATTTTGCTTTAGCCATGGACAACGACGATGAGATGGTTGCCCTGCTGCTGGAGGACGAGCAAGCCTTCGACGACGACCTGCGGGAGCATTTGCTGATCATCGCGTCCCTCCAGGACATGCTTGACGTTGAGGCGGAGAAGAGGAAGAGGCCGCGTCGCGGAGGATCAAGGCCGGGAAGAAGGAAGTCGAAGCCCCGGCAGAGGATGGAGGGGCATGCCATGCTGCACAACGACTACTTCGCCGACGAGGCAACACATGCCGACAATTTTCGGCGCCGGTACAGGATGAGCAAGGGGCTGTTCATGAATATCCTCCACGGCGTTCGAGAGTTCGACCCCTACTTCAAGCTCAAGCTCGACGCTGTAGGCGTTGTCGGGTTCTCGTCGATTCAGAAGTGCAGCGCCGCCATGAGGATGCTTGCATACGGAGCACCTGCCGATACACAGGACGACTACCTTCGCATGAGTGATTCTACTGCCATTGAGTGCATGTACAAGTTTTGCCGAGCTGTGGTGGGAAAGTTTGGCAAATACTATTTGAGAGGGCCAACTGAGGAAGAGACTGCAAGGATCATGCCACAAAATGCTGCGAGAGGATTTCCTGGAATGCTTGGAAGCATCGATTGCATGCACTGGGCATGGAAGAACTGCCCGTTTGCTTGGCAAGGTATATACAAAGGCCGTCGTGGATATTGCAGTGTGGTGCTTGAAGCTGTGGCAGATTATGACCTGTGGATTTGGCATTCTTTCTTTGGCATGGCGGGATCACACAATGACATCAACGTGTTGCAGCGGTCTCCGGTGTTCAGCAGACTAGTGGAAGGACATGCTCCACCATGCAACTATGAGATCAATGGCCACGAATATACCAAAGGCTATTATCTAGCCGATGGTATATATCCAAAATGGGCCACTTTTGTCAAAACAATCTCGAATCCATCAGGTCTGAAGAATTCTCACTTTGCTACGCGACAGGAGGCTTGCAGGAAGGATGTCGAGCGGACATTTGGTGTGCTTCAAGCACAATTTGCCATTGTCCGGTACCCTGCTCTAAGCTAGTCTCACGACCAAATGTGGGAGGTGATGCAGGCTTGTGTGATCATGCACAACATGATCATCGAGGATGACCGCAAGAATCATGCTAGGTCACATGTTGGTCCCTATGAGTGTGAAGGCCCTCTTGCGAAGGTTGATCATGAGTTGCCTGCAGATTTTGCCGATTTTCTCACCATGCACGCAGAGATCCGTGACAGCAATGTGCATGAGCAACTTCAAGCTGATCTCGTTGAGCATTTGTGGAGGATCAAAGGAAATACCGTGGCATCTTGATGTAGTATCTACCCCTATTTATTATATTTGTTTACTTGTTTTATTGTTTATTGTAATTTAATTTGAAAACAATCCTCGCAAACATTTTTATTCATATGCTATATTTGATAAATGGTTCTGTGTTAAAAAGAAGTATTTTAAATGTTTGGGGCGGCGTTTGGGGGACGCGGCTGGGGAGCGACGTCCCCCAAAGACGGCACGAATAAAACACGTCCCCCAAACGCTCAATCCGGCGCGGTTTGGGGAACGCTTTGGGGGACGCGGCTGGAGATGCTCTAAATATCTCCAGCAGGAGAGACGAAAGAAACACCAAATATCTCGAGAGGCTTGCTCCGGTACAACCCCCTCCCAAAACTCACTTTGGGTACCAGGGTCATTAGCCAATCAATTAGAGTTGACCCTCATGAGCCCATGTCCAAACCCAGTACGTATACCCACGTATGCGTATACCGTATACCGCATAGAACTTCTCCCCAAGCCCACATCTCGCGGTCCTTGCCACCATGATCCTCTCCCCGTCGCCGGCAGTAGCGTCAAGGCTAACCGCTCCACATCACTCCTCGTCACCGGCATCGGCGAAGGCGATCGCCCAAACCACTGTCACTCACTGTTGTTAACATCATCTCCTCTAGGTACAGTTTCTGTTTTGCACCTCACCGGCTATGGTAGGAGCAGGGCCGAACATGTTTTTCGTTGCCGCCGGAGATGTCTTTCATTGCCGCCGGACTTGTTTTCCATTGTCACCGGATTGTCTTGTGCGGAAAAAGCAGGGCTACATGTACAGATCCGTATACTTGTGGCTGTGCCGTACGGGTTTTTACTGGGCTAACATATTAATTAATTATTCGTTAATTAGTCATAAAAGACAATCATGCCCTTAATCGCGAAGGGGTATCGGAAGATCTCATCCATCCTTGTGTTTGAGTTTGGATGAGTTTGAGAAGAGGGGGTTGTACTGAAGCAAACGCCATATCTCGATGCAGTTATATATTTTATAAATATGTCAAGTGTTAATTTCAACTTGAACTGCATCGGTTCCTTGAACAGGAACATAGGACTTTCTTTGCAATTCGTAATTAATTATGTTTCATCATTTCTCCTTTTCATTTCCCACGAATGGGAGTGGCGAATAGAAGTGGGTTCCCCCACGAAAAAAATGTGACAATGGAGTATATAGAATTTAGATCATTATGGGAACACAAAATCAATCCTTACAATTCAAATAGTCCATAATAAAGCACAAACACTCACTCATATTTGAACTTTATATGTCTTGTCAATTCTAGCCAATTCCCGAACAAATTTGTGATATTTTTTTGGGGGATATGTTAAAAGTCATATATACATTTCTTACTACCATGTCAAATTATTTTTGCCAAGTTATTTTTGGTTACCAGCACTTTTTGATGAAGAAATCACATGAAGATTTTAATTTACAGTGACACTTTTAGTGCAAATATGCATTTGTAGGAATCTAGGGTATCTATTCAGCAAAGTCTAAGTACATAGATCGGACCATAAAGTCAAATGAAGCCGTTAAACTCCATATAAAATTGTTCTCCCCTCTCGATAAATTACTATCTATTAAGCGGTTAACTAAATGCAGCTATAAGTGTCAGCACATAGATCGTGACCATTTATTTCTGATTAGAGCTGTACTAAACAATATATTTAGATAAGTGTCAGCTATAACAAGTACAACTGAAATTTCTACTCATTGTACTCCTTCCGTATCAGTGAGTAAGGCACACAAATTTAGTGAAAAGTCAATGTTCTCTAAGTTTGATCAATGATGTAGCAACATTTACGATACTAAATCAATATCAATAGATTAATCGCAACATACCTTTTTACAATTTATACAGTTGTTATTATGGATGTTCATTTTTCATCTATAAATTTTGGCAAACTAAATTTATATGCCATATTCATTGAAACGGGAGGTGGTACAATATTATGGAGGGATGGATATTGGTGTGTGAAATCCTAGAACCTATTGTCCAGATCGTTCCTGATATCGAAAAACCATCTTCAAAAAAATTATTCTTAATGTGCGTCAAACCCTTGCAAGAAAAAGCGAAATCGATTGGTTTTGCTTTGCTTTGCTTTTAATTGAGATAGAGTTTAAAAGTTCTTTTAGGATCTGTTGCCACACTCCTTCCCCATTCAATAGTTTAAACAAAACTCACTTGAGAACCATAAAAGAATCAACAAGTTCGCCGATCTGGTGCTACCCGCAAGACAATACCAAAGGCGTCTCTGGGAGCTGCACTGACAAGGGTGCTATCAAGACGTACAACCATGGCGACAAGACACATCTTTCATAAGACCAACCAGCTGAAGAATCCCAGGCCTGGATGAAACCACGGACAGAATTACGCGCGAGAATTACGCTTAAGAGAGCATGTCTAACAGGCCCCGTATTTCGCTGCCCCGTATAAGTCTCTTATTTCGCCCCGTATCGAAAAACTGCTCCATTTCGAGCCATGCCGTCTAGCAGACCCCGTATTTCGCCCCGTATTTTCAAAAATTAAAACCCCGGGAAGTTCATCTTCATTGATCATACTAGGGATCATACATACATTTTGATCATACTACGGATCATACTACGTCTAACTAAGCATGAACCTACCTCTAGTCGTCCAGGATGACGTAGGGGATGAAGGCGATCCTCGCCGCCTCCTCCCGCGCCTCCCGCGCCTGCCGCGCCTCGAACTCCCGGACGGCGGCGATGGCCGCCGCCTCCTCCTCTGCCTCCGCCGCCGCTTTCTCGGCGGCATCCGCCTCGGACAAGGCGACCGCACGGCGGTAGGCCGCCTCCTCTTCCTCCTCTTCCGCCGCCGCCGCTTCCTCCTCGCCGCCTCCGCTTCCTCCGCCGCTGCTGCTGCTGCCGATGGTCGCCCTCCATTCGGCCAACGCCGCGCGGTCGCGCTGCCACTGCGCGCGCCATTTCTCGAACGCCTCGCCGCTCATCGGCTTGAGCGGCGGGTCCTGTTTGTACCACCGCCCACCCGCGGCGAACTCGCGGAGCGGGTCCGGCACGTACAGCGCGCCGGCGTACTTGCAGGCCGCGCGACGGCTCCCGGCGGCGGAAAGCTTGCACTTCAGCCGCCACGCTTCCTCTACGGTGTCCGGCGAGCGGGATCGCTTCGATCCGCTCGCCGGCGAGGCCCTACTGCGGCGGCGGGAGTCCATCGTAGCTTTGGGGTGGAATGCGTGGCGGGGGAGCGGCTAATTACTCGCCGGAGCAGCAGGAGGAGGCGGCGGCGCGCGGCGGAGCTAGGGTTGCGAGTGAGGGGTTAACCCCTCACTCGCACCTGCGCCCACTATATGTACGGGGCGACGGGGCCGATTTCCTGGGCCCCGTATTCCGCCGATACGGGCCGGCCTGAATACGGGGCCTGCTAGACGCCCAAAATCGCTCCGGCCCCGTATCCCGCCGGAATTTTACGGGGTGGGCGGGTTATACGGGGCCTGTTAGACCTGCTCTAAGATCTTGTTTCGATGGTCCGTGCTGCAGCGTCTGGCGCGCGAGCGGGCGCAGATGGGGCGGGGGCAGTGGAGTCGAGCATGTATCCTCCTCGCCGCTCTCAATCCCATCCAGCTCCGCCGCCCTCAGTGCTCCCGCCATCGCCGCCGCCTTGGGATCGCCGGGGAAAGCCTCTCTTGATCCCGTCCACCTCAGCCGCCGCCGATGCTCCAGCCGCCGTCGATGCTCCAGCCGCCGCCGCCCAGGGTTCGCCTGGGAGACACACCATCACATGAGTGAGAGAATAAGAGAGATGGATGGAGGAGACGAGTGAGATAGAGATATGCTCAATTTTATTGCTTTAAGATGTGTTCAGATATATCAATTGCTTCAAGATTCGTGCAGTCTCATCGAATGGTTCGGCCGCTCAAAAGAACGCTCATTGTTTATACTATCCGTAAAATATATTAGAGGTTCCGGTCCCACAGATTTTGGTTTTCGTTGGTTCCGTTAGTTTGGTTCCGTCTATTTACCACCGTCAGATAGAGATGGATAGACGGTTATTAAAAATGCCAGTCACCGTAAAACTTGTATAGGATTAAAGCTAAACACCATGATGATCTGATGGCATGGATTGATAGATTGCATTAGTAGTTGTATATTTTTAAAAATAAATTTTGTTGTGGGGCTCCTGCCTCACAGTTCAGGGTAGAAAAAATGTCTACGGACGACTGAAAGATGCAGAAAATTAAAGATCAGATAGTCTTACAAATACATAACTGAGTTGAAAATGACTAAAACAAAAGTGGAACAGCCCTGGTAGTTGCTTATAATTGAATAATTGGCAAGCCTTCAATGGCATAAAACATAGAGTACATTCATATGTCTGTCATAACTATTACTACTTGTCTACATGAAAATTTACGACACAATTTGCAAGTCACGACTTCAATATGCACAAAAGCATTCGCTGAGCATATTTCTCTAGATCCTGCATGAAATGAAAATTCGAAATGTGGTTTGTAAGTCATAGCTTCCCTTATGCACATAAGTAGTTTCCTGATCATATTAGATATGGACAAGTTTATCTGACTTTGCAGAAGTACTAGGTATGAGTTTGTGACATATGATCTATTTTTTTGCCGTCCATATGAATCTATGCATCAACGCTAAAACGAATAAGGAACAAAACACATATCTACAGAGGAATGGAGCATATCGTACCTGATGTCTCTGGAATAAAACAATAACTGCATTGATACTGTGGGCTGGTGGCAATGCTATTGTCAACTTTGTGTATTGCTTGTCACATGATCGATCTTATATTTACTAATTGGGGATACCGTAAAAGACTCCACGTTAATCCACATCATCTAAATTATTAAGACAATTCGATCTAAAATTTACGGTTAAGATTAGGTGAGAAAGTTGTGATTTATAATGTACCGTAGATGTTACATTGACACGTTATGTTGTTTAGATGGAATCGGCCATAACGCCCGCCTTGACAACCACCACCCACGAGCTGGATATTGAAACGTGCACGTGAACGAAAAGACCGACCGATCGATCTCCTAGCTAGCTGCTTCTTCACGCACATTCAAACTTGCACGTGAACAATAAAACAACCAAGCAATATATCTGCTTCTGCTTACGTAGAAAACCGTATTTAGCTAGGTAGAGATCTGACCTAATTTAATTCCCACACAATAGGAAAAAGAAAAAGGAATCTGCACCTAGGACTACTCTCTCGCTCCTCTCTGGCACCAGCGCCGCCGAGATCTTCTTTGGGTGTTGCTTACGTTCATCGGCAGACGAGGGTGGCGACGGCCGGTTGATGGCAGATGTGGCCATAAGAATCAATACCACCAGAGCTCTCCAAAATTCGAGGTCGACATGATGTGCAGGGTCGTGACATCTGCCGAGGTTAACAAAGCACAGCCGCGGCTGCCGCAAGGAAGTAATACATACGTATAGGTACTTGAGGTTTGATTTTTTTTTGTTCTAAACTCAATCTTATTCAACTTTCTTAATGGTGGTAAATCCAAACAAAAATCTGTTTTATTGCTTTTGGGTTTCCTGATGTTCACAGGCTGAAGACCCTGCTCCAGCCACGGGCTACACGACGACGTTGTTCGGCAAGTCAAGGCGTTGGACAACATGCGTCAATTAACTTCAACATGCTAGGTGAATCAGTATCTTTATACATGCATCTGTATTCATCTGATATTTTTCTCCCAGAAAAATCATCAGATATTCAGAATAATATTTACAAAAAAAATCGGAAGCGGCCCAGCTTCAGGAATACGTTTGTACATTAGTAGAATCAATACTATGTATTGGGTGCTCTGCAGCAAGTACAGGTTAGCAAGGAGAGAAACATATCCTATGTTTAATTTGCACCCAGCCGTACCTGCAACATTGCTTATTTGCATGATTTGGATCAGAGGAGGCTTTGCTGCACGAGCAAGTGACAGCTTCCTTTTTTTTGTTTTTTTTTGTGGGAGAGCAATTGACAGATGATGGGTTCATCGGTTATTCAGAATAATATTTACAAAAAAAATCGGGAGCGGCCCAGCTTCAGGAATACGTTTGTACATTAGTAGAATTATTACTATGTATTGGGTGCTCTGCAGCAAGTACATGTTAGCAAGGAGAGAAACACATTCTATGTTTAATTTGCACCCAGCCGTACCTGCAACATTGCTTATTTGCATGATTTGGATCAGAGGAGGCTTTGCTGCACGAGCAAGTGACAGCTTCTTTTGTTCTTTTTTTTGTGGGAGAGCAATTGACAGATGATGGGTTCATCGGTTGAAAGTTGTGTTCTTGATGTATTTCGTTCATGGCACGGCTTTAATGTGATTGCACTGTAATTTGTGTATTAGTCGAAAGTTCAGACTGATCCAAATTTAACACGGTAATTAGATTGAGGTTAGACTTGAAGCAAATTGATCGATATCGCTTTGTAAAATAGATGCAGATTTATTCATATTGTCATGTATGGTGTAAACAGTTTTTATATCAATTTTTGTGTTGAAATTTCTAGGCTGTGCCGAGTTGAAACAGGAGGCACGGGATTGGTTAGTCTCTGAAGTGTTGATTTCTGTTTGTTGGTTTGACACATGCACGTTTCCTTGAGCCAATCTTCCATTCATCCATCTAATATATAGAGGAGTTGAGACCGATTCACGCTTGTGTCTAAGATGTTGATGAATATTCTTATTCAAATCAGGCTATCCGAGTATATTTGGGAACCAACATGAGAAACCGAATGAGGACGCGCGGTATGTATATGTATGCCAGTTTCCTATAGCCACTTCCCTATTTTCCTAATATTTTTGTATTTAGATTGCTACATGTAAAATATTATTGGGAAAAATCTATACCAAAAAGCCGTGGATGCAATTCTAATTATATACACTCTGTGATTGATGAACTCAAAATAAAAAATTCATGTCTATTTGATATATATTTTTCATCTAATATTTGGGTATAATTTAATTTGGAAAAAAATATCATAGCACAAAACTGGCATGGTATCCATATTAGAAATTTTACGCTGATATTTACTTCATATCTTGCGATGCGAATGTTAAGCACAAAAGAAATCTCCTATTTAGCTCATGATAGGATGCTTCACCTTCTTCTATTTTCTTAATTCACTAAACAATGTTCTAAAATGATGTAGTTTGAGAGCTATTAGCTTGATACCCTGTAACATCCCAAAAATTCAAAGCAAAGAAGAAAATTAATTTCCCTCATTCAAAATTTTTGAGCCAACAAAAACTTGGATTGTTTTTAAATTGTGTGCATAGTGTTCATGCATGAATGTTTTGATGTTCCCATGAATGTTTGTTTGAAGTGTTTGGAATTGTTTCTAAAACCAAAATCATGCCTATTTGGATCAAAGAGAAACAAAGCAAAAGAAAATAAAATAAAAATAGAAGCATATATGAGCAAATGGCCACATTTGCAAATTTAGCATATGTCATGCGTAGATGGTTTGAAACCATTAATAAACTCAACCTAATACTCATTGAACCCAAAACAATAACATCTGAGTCAAAGAAAAGCAAAACAAATAAAAAGAATAATAAAAACCAAGGCACATATGATAATGGTCATTTTGACTTTATTAGCCTGATGCCTACTTTGAGCCCCTGTGGTTATTCTTTTCTAAACCAAACACCATAATCTTTTTGCCCAGATTCCAAGTACACATAAAAGTGAGTAAATTGGTGTTGACCAACCTTGCTGAGTCATTCTCAAATGCTTATATTAAGCAACCAAAGTGACAACATTGAAACAGATTCAAGATCACCTCAAATTTGATTTTCATCAAACCAACTTCATTTTGCAAACCAATGCCACCAAGGTATGTCAAATAATATTAGATTCACACCCTGGCAAAATTCAAAATAAAATCTCTTGCGGCCATTTTGTCGAACACTTGGTGTGCACAAGTCAGAGAAGTGCATACACTCTAAAAACCAGTGGGTTTTAGCCTAAACCATCACTCCATTTGTCATCCTCAGTACCCCCTTGAACCCTTTGAACAATGCCATGCATTTGAACCCCTGCTCACTGATGATCATGACCAGGACATGGTCATGTCACTCACCATGCCACTCACCATGCCACCCCTCTCTCCTCTCTTCCCTGGCTTACCTCACCATGTCCTGGAGGTAGCCCTCACTCCACTGACCCTGCTGCTACACGCCCTTGGCCAAGGAGAGGCTTGCTCTGCCCAGGCAAGGACGCGCCCACGTCACCCAGGGATGCCAGCGCGTGCACGGCCACGTCGACGCGCGCACGCCAGAGCACGGTCTCTCCCCGTCTCCTCCGTCCTCGCCTCGCCATCAACGCCCGCCTTGAGCATCGCCACGACACCAGGAGTCTGCCAGATAACGTCACCAGCTCCCCCGTACCCTGTCGCCGTCGCTCTCGTTTACTGGTAATTAACATTACGAAGAATGAAGCATATCCAGACTTGGACCACATGTATGTGAACTATTCTTCTATATGGCTGACCTCTTTTGGAATTAAAATATTTCGAACAACTAATGAGAACATTAACCAAAAGTATTGGCTTGGAAAATAGCATGACTCATTAATAGTCTAAGAATTCTGCACAAACATTTTTTTTAGCACGATTCACAATAATTTATGGCTGGCAGACATAAGAAAATGAGAGATCAAATAGACTTACAAAATGCACAATAAGAGTACAATATCATAGCAACGAAAGTTAAATACCCTGATAGTTGCATATAGAATAATCGAGCAGTCGTTTAATCCTTGGGCGCATAAAAAGAAGTAAATGAGTACATCTCAGATGCCTGAAATAGTTGTTCGAAGCCAGGAGTACTAGTCTATTTCTATAGGTCCTGTACTGATAAAAAGTCACAATAGGACTTGCATGGCAAATCTTAGACGATGCACATTAGCGTTCTCTGGGTAGCATATTTATCTGAATTTTGTACCACATGAAAGTTTGGGATGTCATTTGCAAGCCATAACTTGAACTTGCACACAATCATTCCCTGGGTAGCATAATTCTCTAGATCTTGTACTAGATGAGAGTTCAGCATATGGTTTGCATGTCTTCCATTATGCACAAACATTTTCTAGATCATGCTATTAGGCATGGAGAAGTTTATATTAGTTTCCAGAAGCATTGGATGTGAATCTGCGACCTATGATTTTAAAATTTTATTTACTTTGCATACTGATCTATGCATACAGCACTGGCCCGTGCAATGAAAATATGAGCAAAAAAACATCGCATATGCACTCAGCAGTGGGATATATCTGTTGAATTAGCTAGATCATCTATTGCAAAACTTAGCCGGGTAGGAGAGGAGTGCCGTGGTTATTTACCTTGATGATACTCGTTGAGCCGGCGCTCTGGTGAAGTGCGGCGGCGACGACAGGGAGTGGGTGAGGTGGTGGTGGTGCTACCCGTCAGCACTGCGCCATACCTAGATCGGTAGGTCGTGTCGGTGGGGTGTCCGGCTCGCGATGAACCTCGTATTGTGCGCCGCTGGCCCCTACCTCTTTATGTAGCGCAGGTGACAGGGAGTGGAGTGCATAGTAAAGGGGTTCGCCTCGTATGTCGCCCAACGTGTGCGAAACAGTAACAACGCGGCGCTCGGCAGGGTTTGCCTCTAGAAAAATGGCCAAATCAGCCGTTCTTCTCGGGCCAACTTTTAGTATGCTTTAAATATTATGTTGTGCAATATTTCGGTGCGAGTTTGGCTTTCAAACGAATAAATTTTAGCCTACTAAGAGCATCTCCAGTCGCGTCCCCCAAACCGTCCCCCAAATCGCGCCGGATCGAGCGTTTGGGGGACGTGTTTTGTTCGTGCCGCGTTTGGGGGACGTCGCTCCCCAGCCGCGTCCCCCAAACGCCGCCCCCAATCAGAAATTCAAGTAGATGCATTCAAAAGAGATCGTTCCCGCCGATTCGTCGCGATCAGAGTAGCGGCGATCGATCAAAGTACTGGGCGCGCGATCATATTACAGACCGGTGGTGCATGCAAATTAGAAGAAGGGGAAGGGGTTGGGCGACGGCGTCGTATCCTGAGTCGACGCCGGCCCGTCGAGCACGGTGACCTCGTCGCGATCTGCCTGTTGCTGTGCATGGTGCGTCTGCTCCGTCGCCGACGCAGAGGCCGGCGCAGGTGTAGCAGTAGAAGACGCTTCAGCCTGCTCTTGCTGCGCTGCCGCTGCCGCCGATGCTGCGGCCAGGGCCGCCGCGTCCACCGCTGCCATTTTGGCTTCGATGTCGTCGAGGATCTGGCCTTTGAAGAAGTTGTGCGCCGCTCGCGTCCGGGGAGACATTCCCTCTGTCGACGTTCTCAGCAGGGACATGTCGTCCCTGCGTTTCTTGAGCTCCAGCTTCTCCTCTTGCCTCTTGAGCAGCTCGGCCACCTTTGGTCGGCCTTCTTGTCGCGGGAGATAAAGGTCGAGGAGACGTCGGTGAGGCATTTCGTGATCGACGCCTGCGTCTTCTCAGACGACGCAGCGTCGGCCAAGGCGGCCTTGGCAGCCTTGTTGCCGATAGGACGCCTCGTCGAAGTTGCCGGCGGCGCGTCCAGATCAATGGCGTCCTTCCCCTTGGACAGCGACAAGCGCGTCAGCCGCTATTTCTCATTCATTTTGAGCTTGCCATAGCAATGCATGAGCACGAAAGACTTGTGACCTTCCGAGTTCTTCGCGTAAAAATCCATGGCCCTATCAAACTAACCAAAGGAAGCAGAGTCATTTCATCGAACACAATGTAGGCGCTACGAATTATGGAAGAAAGAGTCGTACCAGTTTGGCGACGTCGGCGCCGCTGTCGCCTCTGGTCTCTAAGTCGTGATGGTACCCATGGAAGGAGTTCACCGACGCCTGGATGATGGCCCATCGCGTCGACATTGCCTTCTGGCTCCTCTTCATTGGCACTTTACGGTAGTCCCTGTTGATGAGCTTGCGCTCATCGAACTCGGCCTTGATCCTCGCCCAATACTTCCCGCTTTTCTGGTTGGCGCCGATGATGGAGTCATGGCTCACCGTCGCCCACGACTCGCACAGACAAAGATCTTCCAGAACCGTCCACTTCGGGCCTCGTGTGCCCAATGCCTTCTTCTTCTTCTTCTTCTTCTTCTTCTTCTTCTTCTTCTTCTTCTTCGTCCTCACGCCGTCCGCGTCTACCTCCACGAGATCATCGTCACCGGCACCCTCGTCGTCCTCTTCCTCGCCGCCCTCTTCGTCCTCATCGTCGTCCTCCTCGTCCTCCTCCACCCCGTCCTCTTCCTCGTCGTCCTCCACCTCAACCCCGTCGTCCTCCTCAGCACCGGCGCCGTCGTATTCGAGCGGACCCATGCGGCCGGTGAAAGGGTCGCCGTCCGGACCGGGTCCTGGCTCGCGCTGCTCGTACGCCGGGGAGTAGAGGTTGTTGGGGTTGAAGCCGCCGTGCGGCAGCGCATCCTGGTAGTGCGGCGACAAGTTAGGCGTCACGCACCCGGGAGTGGCGGAGGGGCCGTCGTTGTAGAAGGCGGCTTGCGACGGAGAGATCACTCCCGGAACGTACACCGGCACGGACGTACTCCATGGGCTCGCGTTGGTGGCGGCGATACACCCGGCCATTACGTGCCGGGTGCCGGCGCGCCGCCCGAGCCTTCTTCTCCGGCTCCGCCGCCCTCCGTCCTTTCCGCTCCGCCGTCGATAGCTTCCGGCGCAGGCAATCTTGCTGCCATTGATCGTCGGTCCATCCTTCAGGCTTCTTCTTCGCAGCCGGCGCCTTCCGCGGCTTCGCGAACGGCGCTGTCGCCCCTTTCGTCCCATTGCCCGGCGGCTTCTTGGCCGCTTTCTTCGCCATCTTTTTGGGGGCTGTCGGCGGCGCCATGTAGAGAGGGTAGCGGCGGCGGGTGGACGGCGGGAGGGAGAAAGAAATCGGCGGGATAGGAGAAATGAATCGGCGGCGGGATATGTTTTGGGAGGCCCGTGCGCGGCGGTATAGGCGCGATTTGGCGGGAGCGGCGGGATTTGGCGGGAGTGTGAGACGAATTTTCCCTGTGCCGCTGACGGGTCGGCCCCGCATCGGTTCGCCTCGCTTTTCGTTGTGTCCGGCGTCCCCGGAGCGTCCCCTGTGGGACGGGGACGGGCGCGGGGCGCTGGACACCGTATCGGGCCGCGCCAGATAAAAATGGGCTTTGGGGGACGCGGCTGGAACGCTTTTTTTGTCCGGCGCGCCCCAAATCCCTTTGGGGGAAGGTTTGGGGGACGCGACTGGAAATGCTCTAAATACCGGAAACACATTGCTGCTGGCAACCAATCGGGCCTATGAGGAATGCCGCTGGGGCCATGGACTGCTCGCAGCTGCGAGAATCGGGCCGGTCCGCTGGAAATTTGAAGGCCGGTCCCTGCACGAGGAAAGCAGTGGTGTGGTAGTGTTTTGTCTCGAGTGTAATTTGAACGCCCCCGGTTGCGTGGTCGCTTGGCGACTGGGTCCATCGAAGTCGGGACTGGGATATGGTGTGGTCGAGTTCACAGAAGCTTTTCAGGACCAAACTGCCAACTGGTCTTTCCATCGCTGGGTTAAAAGCTAGCAAATAAAATAAGGAACGGCAGAAAAACTCTGCACTGCTTGCTAGCACGGTTCCCAAGTTGGATATCGAGGGCAAGTCAAAAGGTTGGATACAACTATCAACGTCGGTCTCGAGGCAGTCAGGTCCTTTCTGTGGAAATCAACTGCCACACGGTTCGCATCTGCAGGCTCACATGCCAACAAAACAAAACAAGTCTTAAAAAACAGAAGCCACCGTCCTCAAGACTAGGAAGTATTTAGTAAAAAAATACTAGTAGCTCCGGTTTAACATACGTGCACGTAGTTTAAAAATTTATCTTGACCATTATTTTAGTCATTGAAAATAGATTATATACTACAAAAATTATATGGTTGAAAATCTTATTTGAATACGAATCTAATGGTATAGATTTTGTAAACATATAATTTATATTTTGTGAACCAAATTAATGGTCAAACTTTGTCTTACACTGCGTGCACGCCTGTTAAATCGATACGGAGGGAGTACGGCTTTTAGAGCAGCTGCGTATCGATATTGGATATCATGTTTACATGGTATATACTAATTTTTTTACAAATTAAAATACTGTATGAGTATCTTTCTTATTTTTTAATTGGTTAGGTGTAGACTGAAGAAAAGAATTGGCTAGGTATATAACAAAATATATTTTTTAAAGAAGGATCCTGGGCTGCATTAATTTTTAGCGGCGGGGTTGATTATACACAAAGACCCATAAGAAAAGTGAAGATCCTCCTTCCAAGAAGAACCATAGGTAGATGCAATACCACTCTACCATGTACTTCCTCCATCCAGCAACCACTCCAAAATCGATGCCCCCAGGAGAAGAGCGAAGGCGTCCCCATCGCCCAACCTAGGAGACTCAAATCTAGGGTTTCCCCTGAGCAGTCCGAGCCAGCTGATGATGGCTGCAACAACGATGTCTTTAACAAGGTAACAATGCATAGACGCTACTGTTGTCTGCTGGAGCTCGGTTTTTATCGGCCGCCACACCCAACTCGCACCTGGGACTAGATGTGGGACGAGCCCCATGGACCTAGACTGAGCATGTAGTCCCGCAACCGCATATAGTACAGGTGTCGCTGCCAAGAAAATGACCTCCGCATCCCGCGTCGTCCACCGCCCTTGCCACACAAATAACAAATGCCACATCTGCTGCCATCTAGAGCACATACCACCGTCGCGCCGACAATGCACGCTAAGACTTTCGACGGCTGCAACACGCTGGAGAGCCGCCACACCATGGCACCCAGCGGGCGCACCACACCCAAGCACAGAAGGCTCATCCCGGACCGAACCCTCGCGCTAGGGGACGGAAACGCCCCTCCACCGACGGCGACGACCAAGTTTTGCTCGATCGCGCCCTCTAGCGGCATCAAGGAATGAGGAGGGGTGGGGGTAGGTGGGTGTTGGCGACACGGCTAGGGTTTCCCTCTCGCCACCAATCAGGGGTGACGAGAGAGACAAGAGTTTCGGTTCATAGATAAGATAATGGACTAAATCTTTTTCAAGTTAAAAGCTCATGATTGAAAATTTGAGATGTGTCACAAACCTGTTTGTCTATCCTAATATTTTTAACACTTCATTCTTCGATATGAGTTACATGTTTTATTTATATAACTCCAAGTACTTAGGTTAATTTTCCTATAAATAAGCATTAGATCAACGGTTTTGCTATGTCTCAGTCAACTGAGATTTTCTTAAGTCTAAGTCACTTACAAAAATGTGCTTTGAGTTGCACTTTTCTGTTAAAAAAGTGCAATTGCACTTTTCTGACAGAAATGTGCAATTGAACCGAGTTGCACTTTTCTTTAAACTGTAGTTGCACTTTTCTGAATTGACTGAGACTTAAGAAAATCTCAGTCAACCGAGACATAGGCACACCCTTAGATCAAATCAGTAGTAGTACTTTCAATCAGACCTCGAATGTACGTCTCTCGTATTTGTTGTTGTACGGTACCCACACGACTAGCTATACCATATAATTTTCGTATGTTATGCAATAGTTTGTCATATACTCTTTCTTTTGCAGAATACATCACATATTATGTTTGTTAGTACAAGCCTTTGACAAACATTAACCTACATTTTTTTTGTTATATAGACAACATTAGCACACTAGTATAAATTTATGTGACGTTCATATTATATTCCCAAGTATTTATTTGAGATACTGATTTTGTTTTACAAGAGTTGCATACTAATAGTGTAAATGCTGGTCAAGTACTTATATCACAATAAACAAAAAAAAAGACTTGAAGGGGAAAAGATACTCCGTAGATGATTTATCGACCATACATATAATACTTCAACAGTTGCCCTTGGTCGCTGAGCGACCGTTTTCGTCCGCCGTGACCGGAAATGCGTCTGGGCCCTGCTCCAGCGGAGCGACGCAAAGTGACCGGCCCGTCCGTGGAGACGCAAACCTGGCCCAAATATGCGCCAGGTTTGCGTCTCCGCGGACGCTGCGCGGACGCGCGGAGCGTCCGCTCGCTTCCCCACGGGCCCTCATGGCAGCGACCTAGGTTCGATCGGCCTCGAATTCACAACGCGCGCCGGTGTGGCAACCGCCACAATGGAGCGCCGAACCGTCGCGGAAGAGCAACCGCTGGCCTCTTCGTTATACGCGACGTCGTTAATCCGCGCACATTATAACCCCCGCGTGTACGGTAATTCAAGTTCAACCGCCTCCTTCTTCTTCCTCTTGTTCTTCTTCTCCAACAGCGGCACGCCATGAGCGACTACACGCTGCCGTTCGACTCGGAGAGCGAGGGGAAGTCGCCCGGATTTCTGCATTGGTGGGAATCCCCTGCGACGCCAAGCGATCCGGGCTCCACGGCCAGCGACCCTGCCTCCACGCCGAGTGAGGAGGACGACGACGGAGGCGCCAATGGCAGCGAAGGCCAGGAGGAGGACGGAGGAGGCGCTGCCAGCGACGCCGAGGAGGGCCAGGACGAGGAGGAGGGTCAGGAGGGCCAGGAGGAGGAGGAGGAGGACGCCATTTCTTCCAGTTTCAACTCCTCGACGGGCGCGCCTTCCTGCAGTTCCGACGAGGAGGTGACAAGCAAGAGGCGCAGGAGTTTCGACGACCAGGCAGGGCCTTCTAACAAGAAGGCCAAAAAGTAGTTTTAGTTTATATGTTTTTAAATTTCTTCTTCTTTGTATGTTAAATATATTTGAATCTAGTCGATTCAAGTATCCGGTTAATTGTTTAGGCTATAATCTATTCAATTGGACCAACATGACATCATTGTGAGTACAATTTTTTCGCATTTCAAACTTGATCATTCAACAAAACTAAAAAGTAGCACAAAAAAAAAAAACTTGCATCTCCAAAATGCGTCGGCCCGCTGGAGGTAGCCCCCGATGCAAACGGACATTTGGCCCCTCGCGGTCATTTTGGCGTCCGCCTGGCGACGTAAACGGACGCCAGCGGGCGTCCGAAATGCGTCGCGCCGCTGGAGATGCCCTAAGGCGATCTTACAACAAATAACAAGAACATGGTACAGTTGCTTATGTGACATTATATATCTGACCATATAATGAAAAAACGTACTGACGATTATAAGACAAAAAAAACACAAGAGACAACCCAAACGAAAAAAAAGAAAAAAAATAAAACGGTAATTTCTGCTGGGAAAATTACCGTCGTGCCTTTTTCTTCTGAGTGAAAAATGGCTTTCCTGCTTTATGTACGCTCTTGTTCCACTTTGCTCCTGCGCCACGGCCGTATCGCCTCCTCCGCTGCCAGCCTGCCACCACCACCTCTCCCGCACGGACCGCGCTCGCTCGCCATGCGCGCCTCAGCGCCGTCGGCGGCGTCCCCTCGCCGTCGGCGTGTCCACCATATGGGCTCCCCCACCCCTCTCCTCCTCTTCCCCTCGACCTCCTCCATCGCCTCTAATGCCGCTTTCCTCTCCGCCTTGCTCCCACCACTCCCCTCTCCCCCTCCCTGCGATCCAATCCTCTACTTCCAGGAGCCGGAGCACCAAGAGCCCGCTGCGCCCAACTTGGTACGCAAGCGCCCTGCTCCCGACGTCTACCTGTTGCCGCCGCCGCGGCACGTCACGGGGGACCTCTTCGTCTTCGACGTCACCGCCCCCTCGGGAGGATCAGCGGCGGTGATGCTGTCGTTGCCGGTAAAAGGGCCCGCGATCCAGCGGCGGAGGCAGGGCCACGGGGTCATGCTGACGTTGCCTCCGCAGTCCTCAGAGCCGGTGAGCTCTGACGACCTCGACGAGGCGCAGCGCGAGCTGGTCACCCCCTTCTGCACCTCCAGGCACAGGGTCACCGCCTACTTCGCCGAGGCCATGCTGGCGCGCCTCGTTAGCTCATGCCACGACATCTGCCTCTACGCGCCGCTCCCGCACGACTCCTACCCGGCGGTCTCCCGCCTTGCCAAGTCGCGCAGCACCGCTGCGTTCCAGACGTTCAGCCCCTTCGCCAAGTTCTCGCGCTTCAAGGCGAAGCAGGCCACCCAGGAGGCGTTCGAGGGCCAAGACCATGGGGACATCCACCACATCACCATCATGGAGGGGCTCCAGTGCCCGGATCTCGCCGACATCCTCGCCTCCCGCACCCGTGGCCCGCCTAGGGTCAGGCTCACCGTGCTCGGCGCATCCATGGAGGCGCTTGAGGCCATGCTGGCCCGCCTCGTTAGTTCCTGCCACGACATCTGCCTCTACGCGCCGCTCCCCTCCGCCTCCTACCCGGCGGCCTACCGCCTCGCCAACTCGCGCACCACCGCTGCGTTCCACACGTCGAACGCCATCAGCCGCTTCGCCAAGTTCTCGCACTTCAAGGCGAGGCAGGCCATCCAGGACAAGGAGGAGTTCGAGCGCCAAGACCATGGGCACATCCACATCCACCGCATCATGATCATGCAGGGGCTATTGTGGCCGGGTCTCGCCCACATCCTCGCCTCCCGCACCCGTGGCCAGCCCAGGGTCAGGCTCACCGTGCTCGGTGCGTCCATGGAGGCGCTTCAGGCTACCGGGAATCAAACCTCGGACTTCGCCAAGGTTCTATTCTACAAGTTCTGCCCACTGGCGTACACGCCTGGAAACCTTGACTCGGAGAAGCTGGACGACTCCAACACGCTGTGCCTCGTTCAAAGGTGATTTGCTGTATATGACCAACCTTTTATGCTATTCCATGATCTTCGGGACCAACTTTTGATGCTCTAATATGATTCCTGCCCCAAATGGCACCAAAATTGTTGATTATATTAAACTCAAAGGACTGTAATACTCCTCAAACATGTGTGGGTCTAGGTTTGTATTGAACTTAACTAATTTTAAATGACTGAGTACATTTGATGAACTATACGACGAATTTGTTATTTTTTTAAACCCGGATAGCATAGAATTTGAGATGATATGATTTGAACAGTTAGATGCTAGGAGTAGTTTATTGTGGAACTTAAATCACCACAAAAGAATATGGTATGTGGGATACTTAGTTTCTTATATGTAATACTTTCTTCATTAATTTTATATGTTCTTTCTGAGCTGCTATGTGCCTTAGTAGAGTATCTTAGGAATTTTGTCATTGGTAGTTACAGATACGAGTACTATCTAGGGTCTCTTTCGTGGTTGTGATGAAAAGAACCTGTGCCCAGTTTGATAGACATGAACGGAGAATCACTCTACCTGTGTGTTTGATAAGCTCATCACCAAATGTACTTGATAAAAAAGAACCACTTTATTTTGGTGATAGTTTGATGCATACTACTCCATTTTGTTCAGCTTTTCATGTTTATTTTGATTGAATATTCAACAATGTTCCTAGTATCAAATTTCTCATTTTTTGTCAGTGGTGGTTTTGCCAAAATAGATGTATGGTAGATCATAGGGAAACAAATACCTCCCATTCACATTACTGATACCATACTGGAGGTTATTGGATAGTACTGTTTTCATTCCTGGAACAGATACACAAACTATTCAATAGTATTAGGTACTGATATGCTGCTCTTTGCTGAGATGTTGGTCAAAAAATAAATCATCAGTGAACTGAGAAATCTAGTTGCTGGAGAAGTGGAGATAGAGTTTAAGTGCTTCAAACCGGCAATGTCACAAAACAAATTTATTCATGTAGCTGCATTTGGAGAAGACATGCAGATTAAGACCATGGTTTAGCTGGGGTCCTGTCCGATGGGACTTGAACCAATCCTGTGATGGATTGTACTTTGCCTGATCCTTAATAGAACAAAACAAGACCTGCAACTGAAATATTTACTAGTCCCCTGTCTCACCTTTCAACAATATTTTGATTGCAGTAAGACGCAATACCCGTATTTCTAGATCCCATGGAACTACTTATCTTCATGATACAGACAGCTTTCTAGTAGTCATTTTGGGTTTGAGTTATTTACATGAATATCCAACCAATACTGGTCAGTATGAAAAAGTTACGGATGAGCCAGCTTATTTTGAAGATATGACAATTAGCGCATTGATTTTTTTACCTCTCTACCGTATGTTTTTCAGCACTACGAACATTGAACAACCAGTGGAGAATTTATGTAATTTAGTTTGCAAATTTACAATTTAGGTACAAGATGAATGATCAACGAGAGACAGAAAGTGAAATGAAATGGGCTTTAGAAAAGCAGGATGGTGGTGAGGAAGAGGTAATGTCCATTTGGAAACGCTGAAACCTCCCATCTCGCCTTTGCCTCAATACTGTCTAGTAGCTAATACAACCCCCCTTAGATTTATCAAGTATTCAAATACTTACAGTCCAGGATGCATACAGGAAAGGCAGAAAAATACAACTATTTGTGATTTGGATGATCAAGGCGAATATGAACTCCCTGAGGTAATATTTTCTTTCTTGGTCAAATTTTTTTCTCATAGCACACAGACTATTTAGTATCATGTAAAATCTTCTCAGGTTTGGCTAAGAAAAGAAGAAATGGAGAAGCATAAGAACAATGAGGAAGCTAACGCTCGCTTGTTCACAGCGTTAAAGGTTTGTCTTTATTTATTTCATGTTATCTCATGGGGAATGTCTTTCCACGTTGCCTTTAAGATGTTTGTTAAATTTACTAAATGTCATCGTTAAGATGTCTCTTAATTTTACTAAATGTTGCCTTCCTGAAATTGAATTTGTGGTTTATACACTGATATTCTTTGATAGCATTTGTCATTTCCTACTTGATATTACTGTTATGAGTAATTGTTAACTTTTCTCGCACTTAATTCTTCATATTTGATGCAGCATATCTGAAATTTTGATGATATAAATAGCAGTTGAATTCTACAAGTATAGACATTTTCCTACGTGATTTGTCGTTGATTTTTGTGTGCTATTTTAAGTTCTAGTATTTGACTGTAATACTTTTATATGTATACTTGTCTCAAATTAATTCATGTCAAAAGCATGTCATCATGGATATCTTGATCAAAACAACAGGTGACTGGGATAATGAACCACAGAAGATTTTTTCTTCTGCTTGTATTATTTTGCACTTTGATCACTGTGGTTGATTCTTCATCAAGGAGTGGAGGTTCTCAGCAAGGTTTCTGTCCCAAACCGGATGTAGTGCCTTTTCTACTTCCCCCTCATGTTACTGTATGTCCTGTATTGGACATATCTTCAGTGCATTGGAAACATTCCAAGCGTGCTGCACCGGCACCGCAGGATTCTAAGCAAAGGTCTGTCTTATCATATGATTGATTCATCGGTTTTATTTACTGACACATATTTGGTAGTTATATGATTCATTATTCATATTTTCAGGACAACCACATATATCTGTGCAACTTTTGCATTTCTATTTACACTATTCTGCTGCTCAGGTCCATGGTAATTCTCCGCCAAATCAATATTTGAAAGTTGCTACGTTTGCATTTCTGCTTTACATTTGATATAAGATACAACAAACATTAGTTGTTTATGATAATTTTGAACATGGTAGCTGTATATTTCAGTTGACTTTTTTGTTTCTTTGTTGTGTTGTAGGATCTCAATTCAAAATTTGGAGCCAATTGAGGGAAAAGTTCATAAATTTCTTTTCTGCATCCCAGTAAAGACTGTAAGAATGTGGTATTTTACACTGGCTATGAGTGTAAATTACTATGTGTCGATGATAGTGTATGGAGTAATGTCAAAATCTGATCAGAGCTGTGGAATTTGGGTTCCGAATGCAATTTACTGCCTCATATTTCTAGTGCTCATCGGATATTTATGTTATCAAGACAAAAGGATATTTCAGGTAGACACCCTTAGTATGAAATACTAGCTGCCTTTGATGTACTTACACAATTCATTGTTTTTATTCACCTTTCAATTTTTTTTTGTGCATATATGTAAAGAATGGGGCTCCTGTATTCACATGTATCTGCTACTTCGGTGGTGCTGGAATTATTGGTTTACTACACTTCCTTTTTGCGGAGGTACACCCGGCAAAATTCGAGCAGACATTCTATTTTGAGAAGATTGCACTTGGCTGCTTGGTGTTAATGTATTTATTTCGGGTATTCACAATGGTAAGAAAAAAACTGATATCTCTTTTAGTGGAATCTCATTTGACATGTGTTATTATTTTCTATTTTGACAATCAGTACTGTTAAACCTATGAAAAGCTATAATATACCACAACTAGAGTTTGCTGGGTACCACACCTAGGTACTTGGAGGGGATACATGATGAAGGAAAAATTCAGGACCGTAACCGACCTAAAAGCTCTACCCTAGGTAGTTTTGGTTTAATCTTTCAATTACTTACTGTGATATAGCATTGACATTTACATGAACTCAACACACTACTTGGTCTAGCAAAACGAACAGGCGGACAAAGCCTTTCTCCATTCACCTGAAACTAACACGCCCATGGCCCATCTCATGCTAGAACCCCTCACTGATCTCTCTATCTCCATGTGTGTGCGCGGTATATAGTACCATTTATCAATTCCTAGTTTTTCTTAACAATCTGTTTTGATTTATTGTAGGAAAATACACTATTCAATTTTATCGTGAATATACTGGCTGCTTTAATCCCAGTATTCTTGCTCTGCACTGATGAAATAAACAAGTGGCACAGATATATTGTAATCGGCAGCTCGGTGTGCAGAGGTTTCGAGTGTGTTCTTTGGGCGATTTGGTGGATACTTGGACGGAATCCCTTAATTGTCATAGAGCTGTAAATCCCTGAAGTAAGTACCAATGTTTCTACTGTGATATGTTTTGTCATGACATGCTCTGTCGCGCAACCCTGCAATACTGAAATATGTCCTTCTCTATGTTTTACAAGACCTTTTCTTGCTCTAATTCTCTGTATAACTATTTCCCCCTCTCAACCACTTGTCCTCGTCTAGCCATCCAGGTCGTTTGCGCCCGTTTCTTTCCTTTCTCCTTTTGGCCTTTGCTCCGGTACAACCCCCTCCCCTAAACTCAAAGCAAACTTAAATACATGGATGGCTGAGATCGCTTGATACCCCTTCGTTTAATATTAAACGGGTATACGTAGCCCTGTACAAAATCCATATGATCCAACTAAATTGTATGAATATGCCGTATACGTATGTATATAATTATGTATGTACATGGATTATTGGTGGCGATTCATCTGCACTGTGGAGGTCGTGGCCGCCGGGCGGGAGGGGCGACAAGGTGGTGATGGGCAGCCACGAGGAACTGTGAGGCGAAGCTGGACGACACGAGCCTCGGCAATGTCTCGTAGATCTGAATCGGTATGGTTGGGGCGGCGTGCAGGCTAGACGGCGGTGTGACGGCGCGATGAACAGCCGGATAGTCCGCCCCGGACTGGTGCAATTCGGCCGGACTGTCCATCGCGTTGGGAACGAGACTAACCGGACTGTCTTGCGGCGCCGGACTGCCTTGTGGTGTTCGCGCCGGACTGTCTTGCGGCGCCGGACTGTCTTGCAGCGCCGGATTGTCTTGCGGTGTCCGCGGGACTGTCTTGCGGCGACTGCCTATACGTGGGAAACTGAGTTTTGGATTTGGGTTTGGACATGGGCCTAAATAATACCGGTTGGATTTTGTTGTGTTTGGGAAGGGGGTTGTACTGGAGCAAGCCCCTCTCCTTTTATACTCGCCCTCTCTCCAGTTTTCTCTTCCTATTATTCTGGTCACACGCTAGTTTAAAAAATATATTCTGGTCACACGCTAGTTTAAAAAATATGTTCTGGTCACACGCTGCACTCGATGTGACTGCTTGCTGCAGATCTTGCTCTAAAAGTAGACTTTGGCAACTTCCTGATCTTTCCTGTGGTTAGATCTTGATCGCAATGATGACCCCCTCCATTGTCTCCTCCGTTCCGTTCAAAGTTTGTACGACTTGGGCACAACTTTGTTGCTCCAAATGTGAACTTGTGCTTCTGTGAGAATTGGCTTTTGTGGGTCGATGTATGTATGGTGGAGGATAATGAGGGTGCTTTGCTGCCCATCGATTTTGCATCATATTTCTTCTTCTTTTCCGTGGTTCTTTTTATTTTCGACACATGTTAAGAAGTAATGTTAGGAAGAATAACATGTTTCTCTAGTAGCTCGTGCTATCAGGAAAGATCCCACAACCCAGTCATTAATTCCAGCTGCCATGTTGGCCTAATTACGAGTATCGATCATTGTTTTACTTTCTTGTCCTGATATTGTTTAGTTTATTGGTTACTTGCCGTGATACTTTCTTATCATTGAAGACATGCGTCATCTGACTCATATCTCTTTTGTAAGGAATTGGCCTGACTTCCTGGACATAGGAAATAATGTGAATTAAGCATGATATCGACTTCTTCTGCTGTTATGTAAAATATGTGGAAAACGCGGAATGAAATATTGTTTGGAAGACTAACTTGGAGTAATATGCAGATGGTGTGGAGGAGAGTGGCACATCTACTCAGTAAATGGAGGCCCTTATGCTCTCCTAAGGCAAAACTGAAGCTGGAAGAACTGATACTGGCGCTGGACAAAAAAGGGCAAGAGACTCTCCTGCTAAGATGGCTTTGAAGAGAAGGAGGATGGTGGTGATTGCTGGGCCTGGGACTCCGGAAGTTCACTTTGCGGATCGCCTCAAGATCTAGGTCCTCTGTCCAAAAATAGAGATGGCAAGCTTATGGTGGAGCAAAAACTATAACTGTAATAGTCCTATTTTCTGTCCATTTGGTAGACTGCTTGGTCTCTTTAGCATGTAATAACCTGGGCCTAAAACTGTGACCGGAGAGGTTGTTTCATTTCACTGAAGAAGAACAGGGCGGATGCCTTTCATCTAAATAAAAAAAAATATAAAGACTTATATGTAGTATTTTTGCACTTAGTATACCATGTCGCTCCTTTGATCCTGTCAACAATTTGTTTGCTGGGAGGACATTTTATTTTTCTCAAAAGAAAATACTCCTATGATTGATTGGTGTATATACTTATGAAAAAAGAAATGGGAAGGACGTTTTGGCTCTCGGGCTCAAATGAGGCCTTTTTCTACACCACACGTTAAGAAGGGAAGGGGTGATGAGTCTAAACGGGCCCAAAAAGCTAAAGTTAAACATATTTGGGAAGGGGGAAATAATACGAGATACTTTCATTTAAACATATTCGGGAAGGGGGAAATAATACGAGATACTTTCATTTAATAGCAAACGGTAAACACCGTAAAAAGAAAATGTTTCAACTAGAACAACAAGAGGGTACTATTGTTGGGGAGGATAACTTGAAAGTCTATATAACCGAATTTGATAAGAAATTGTTTGGGGCACCGTCCCCAAGTAATATCTCGCTAACTGAGGATGTGGTACATGATATCCCTCAGATTTCCGTGGCTGAGAATGAGATCCTGACGGCCCCTTTTACTGAAGAGGAGGTCTTTGAGGCAATCTCACAGATGGAACTCAATAAGCTCCGGGACCAGATAGTTTTCCAGCGGAGTTTTATCAAAAAAATTGGGATGTTATTAAAGTTGACTTGATGGTGCTGTTCTTTCAGTTTAGTACATGGGATTTGCCCTTATACAAACTAAATTTTGGTGTTATCACATTATTACCCAAGAAAGAGGATGCGGTTCACATACAACAATATAGACCTATTTATTTGTTAAATGTGTGTTTCGAAATATTTACTAAGGCTAATACGAATCGTATATCGGGGATTGTCCCAAGAGTCATAAAACCGACTCAATTAACTTTTATGCTAGGCAGAAATATTTTAGAATGGATAGTCATTCTCCATGAAACAATTCACGAGCTTCATAACAAGAAGATGGATGGGGTATTATTTAAAATAGATTTCGAGAAGGCTTATGATAAAGTCAAATTGCCCTTCTTGCAACAAACCTTGAGAATGAAAGGCTTTGCTGCAGCATGGGGTCGAATAGTCCAACATTTTGTTCAAGGAGGGAGTGTGGGTGTTAAGGTGAATGATGACATTGGTCATTATTTTCAGACAAGAAAAGGATTGAGGCAAGGGGACCATCTGTCCCCAATGCTTTTTAATATTGTAGTAGACATGCTTGCTATTTTAATTGAGAGAGCAAAACATGATGGTCAAGTAGGAGGACTTATTCCACATCTTGTTGAGGGTGGTCTTTCGATACTACAATATGCCGATGATACAATTCTTTTTTTGGAACACGACCTTCAAAAGGCAGTTAATATGAAATTAATTCTTTGTCTCTTCGAAGAGCTATCAGGACTTAAGATTAATTTTCATAAAAGTGATATTTTTTGTTTTGTAAAAGCCAAGGATGAGGAGGACCAGTACAGATAGATCGTTGGATGTGATGCTGGATCATTCCCCTTCAGATACTTGGGTATTCCTATCCATTACAGAAAACTTAGGAATTCTGATTGGTATCCGGTGGAAACTCGATTTGAGAGTAAATTGGGATGCTGGAAAGGAAAATTATTATCCTATGGTGATATGTTAGTCCTTATCAATTCAGTGTTAACTAGTTTACCTATGTTTATGTTATTTTCCTACAAATACCTGTTGGGGTAAGGAAACGCTTGGATTTCTATAGATCTAGGGGCAGTCAGATGAAAATAAGAGAAAATATAGACTAACTAGATGGAAGATTGTTTGCCGACCAAAAGATCAAGGGGGTTTAGGTATTGAAGTACTCGAAATTAAAAATAAATGTTTATTGAGTAAATGGCTCTTTAAACTTTTGAATGAAGAGGGGGTGTGGCAAGAGCTGCTACATAAAAATACCTGAGACAGAAGACCTTATCTGAGGTGCAGGCTAAACCTACCGACTCTCCTTTCTGGAAGGGATTGATGGAGGTCAAGACGAAGTTTTTTTTTCTAGAGGTTCTTTTAAAGTGGGTAATGGTAAGAATACCCGTTTTTGGGAGGATACCTGGTTAGGAAAAACTTCGTTAGCACATCAGTATCCGTCTTTGTATAATATTGTGCATCATAAGAATGTCACTGTTGCTCATGTGTTAGCTCAAACACCGCTGAATCTTACTTTTCGTAGGGTGTTGAGTGGTAACAAGTGGAACTCATGGTTACAATTATGTTGTAAATTGATCAGAGTAAACTTGAATGAAGATAGTGATAATTTTAAGTGGGATCTGACATCCACTGGATTATTTATGGTTAAGTCTATGTATGAGGATCTTATGAATGACTATACCCCTTTCTTGAGAAAGTATCTCTGGAAGGTTAAAGTTCCCCTAAAGATAAAGATTTTTATGTGGTTTTTAAGTAACAAAGTGCTTTTAACTAAAGATAATTTAGGAAAACGACACTGGAATGGATGTACGAGATGTGGTTTTTGCGGAGATCAGGAGACTATCCAACATCTTTTTATTGAGTGTCCTTTAGCTAAGATTCTTTGGCGTACGATTAATTTCACTTATGATCTTCCGCCTCCATCTAATATTACTAATATGTTTAGTAATTGGTTAAATGGAGTAGATATACAATCTAAAGCTTTTATTCGCATTGGGCTTTCTGCCTTATGTTGGTCTATATGGAGGGTCAGAAATGATATTATCTTTAAAAGGAAAAATTATTTTCACTTCTTACAGGTTATTCATATGGTGGCACATTGGGTCCAGCTTTGGTCCCTCCTTTCGCCGGAGGGGCAGCGGGATGCCATGGTTTCTGGATGCATACGTCTCCAGATGGTCGCTCAGGATATCTTGTGCCAGGCTGGCTAGCGTCATACTAGAAGGCTATGTTGATCTGTAGTCTTAGTATGTCAAGTTTTTTCCTTTTCGATGGTTGATTTTTGTATCAATCATTGGTGATGTTCAAGTTTTCTCAGTTGTAAACTATACAGATGTTGAATTTTCTTTAATAAAAGGTCGTGTGCATCATCATGATGCAGAAGCCGGGGTATAACCCCATTTCAAAAAAAAACGCTTGGTCTTGGAGTCTATGCCAGTTGAACTGTTGAGGTTCTATAACACAGTGTGTAAATAGCAGATACGCGTCCCAGTCGTAGCTTTGCAGTGGACTACGGTAGGCCAGGTGCTGACACACTACAAGAAAAGTTGCCATGGCCGACGAAGTTGAAGTCGCGCCGTGGTTGCTGGTGTACCATGGCCGACGATTTTTGGTCCCTCCGTGGTGCATGTCAAAACTTTTTTTTCTCGTTTTTGAGGCCACCTAGCCCGACGAAAGCGGCCAAAACGTCGCGTATGGTGGCCCGGGACGTGGTGCATCTCGAAATCTCGGGTTCGCCGGCCGAGTCAACGCAAATCCGCACCGCCGAGGGATGTAGGGCCC
>NC_061513.1:228591410-228648102 GCF_022539505.1 Lolium rigidum | reverse complement strand
AAGGAAAATAGCCGAAATTAGGGGTCAAAAATAACTCCAAGAAAGGAAACTTTTATTGTTCGTAGAGGATGACATGCGGGACCTATGAGCCGGCGGCTTACTCAACGTTTCAAAGGCGGCATGAGATCGAAAGAAAAAGGCAAGTGACGAAATATCGGGAGCCTAAAATAATTCAAGAAAAGAAACTTGATTGTACATAGAGGATGACATGCGGGTCCCATGAGTAAGCAGGCTTACTCAACGTTTCCAAGGCGGCAGGGCATCAAAAGAAAAAGGAAATAGCCAAAAATCAGAGAGTGAAAAAACCCTAGAAAATAAACTTTTATAGCACATAGAGGATGACATGCGGGTCCCATGAGCCAGCAGGTTCCTCAACGTTCCAAACGTGGCATGAGATCGAAAGAAAAAAAGGCAAGTGACCAAATATCAGGAGCCAAAAATAATCCAAGAAAAAGAAAGTTTTACATCGAGGATGACATGCGGGTCCCATTTAGCAGCAGCGGTATCACCGTTTGAGAGGCTGCACGGGATCGAAAGAAAAATGCAAGTGACCAAATATGAGGTGCCAAAAAAATTCCAAGAAAAGAAAGTTGATTGCACATAGAGGATGACATGCGGGTCCCATTTAGCAGCAGCGGTCTCAACGTTTCCAAGGCGGCAAGGGATCAAAAGAAAAAGGAAGTAGCCGGAAATCGGGGGTCAAAAAAATCCAAGAATAGAAAGAATTTTGGTTCATAGAGGATGACATGCGGGACCCATGAGTGCCAAAAATAATCCAAGAAAAGAAATTTTATTGTACATAGAGGATGACATGCGGGTCCCATTTTGCAGTAGTTGTCTCAACGTTTCCAAGGCGGCACAGGACCAAAAGAAAAATGAAGTAGCCAGAAATCAGGGGGTGAAAAAAATCCAAGAAGAAAGATTTCAATTGGGCTGCATCTGGACATCTGGGCCTTCGAACTATCTCGCTTGGCCTTTTGACTCGTACAATTTCAGCCCACTCCAAAACAGGAAAGTTCGGAATTTTCTAAAAAAAAACAGGAAAGTCCTATGCTTCGCAAAAACAAAAAAACAAGGAGATTCAACATATAAGTTTGTTTATGTAAAAATAAAGATTTATTTTATCCATTTGAAATAGCTCAGAGCGCAATACACTGTTTATTGTCTGCAAAATAATCAAGATATCACATGTTTGTTGTACGGGAAGGCTGACATCGGGGACCCACGAGCCAGCAGCGTCGTCAACATTTTAAAGGCAGCAGGGGATGGAAAGAAAAAATAAAGAAAAAATCTGTTGGTAAAAAATCCAAGAAAAGAAACATTTTCGTTCTAAGAGGATGACATGCGGGACCCATGAGGCAGCAGCATCCTCAGCGTTTATTGTTCATAGAGGAAGACATGTGGGACCCGTGAGCCAGCGGCGTCCTCAACGTTTTAAAGGCTGCAGGAGATCGAAAGAAAAAATAAGCCAAAAATCGTTTGGTCAACAAAATCCAAGAAAAGAAAACATTTACCGTTACGAGAGGATGACATGCGGGACCCATGAGGCAGCAGCATCCTCAGCGATTTTAAGGCGGCAGGGGATCAAAAGAAAAAAAGGAAATATCCAGAAATTGATTAGGGGTTCAAAATAAATCTATCAAAGGAAACTTTTATTGTTCATAGAGGATGACATGTGGGACCGACCTGCCAACAGCGTCCTCATCGTTTCAGAGGGGGCAGTAGATCAAAAGAAAAGGCAAATAGCCAGAAATTAGGGGTCAAAAATAACTCCAAGAAAGAAAACTTTTATTGTCGTAGAGGATGACATGCGGGACCCATGAGCCAGCGACATAGTCAACGTTTCAAAGGCGGCATGAGATCGAAAGAAAAGGCAAGTGACCAAATATCAGGTGCCAAAAAAATCCAAGAAAAGAAAGTTTTATTGTACATAGAGGATGACATGTGGGTCCCATGAGCCAGCAGGTTCCTCAACGTTTCAAACGTGGCATGAGATCGAAAGAAAAAAAGGCAAGTGACCAAATATCAGGAGCCAAAAATAATCCAAGAAAAGAAAGTTTTACATCGAGGATGACATGCGGGTCCCATTTAGCAGCAGCGGTATCACCGTTTGAGAGGCTGCACGGGATCGAAAGAAAAATGCAAGTGACCAAATATGAGGTGCCAAAAAAAATTCCAAGAAAAGAAAGTTGATTTCACATAGAGGATGACATGCGGGTCCCATTTAGCAGCAGCGGTCTCAATGTTTCCAAGGCGGCAAGGGATCAAAGAAAAAAGGAAGTAGCCAGAAATCAGGGGATCAAAAAAAAATCCAAGAATAGAAATAATTTTGGTTCATAGAGGATGACATGCGGGACCCATGAGTGCCAAAAATAATCCAAGAAAAGAAATTTTATTGTACATAGAGGATGACATGCGGGTCCCATTTTGCAGCAGCGGTCTCAACGTTTCCAAGGCGGCACGGGACCAAAAGAAAAATGAAGTAGCCAGAAATCAGGGGGTGAAAAAAAATCCAAGAAGAAAGATTTCAATTGGGCTGCATCTGGACATCTGGGCCTTCGAACTATCCTGCTTGGCCTTTTGACTCGTACAATTTTAGCCCACTCCAAAATAGTAAAGTTCGGAATTTTCTAAAAAAAAACAGGAAAGTCCTATGCTTCGCAAAAACAAAAAAAACAAGGAGATTCAACATATAAGTTTGTTTATGTAAAAATAAAGATTTATTTTATCCGTTTGAAATAGCTCAGAGCGCAATACACTGTTTATTGTCTGCAAAATAATCAAGATATCACATGTTTTATAGTACATAGAGGATGACATGCGGGTCCCATGACCCTGCAGGTTCCTCAACGTTTCAAACGTGGCATGAGATCGAAAGAAAAAGGCAAGTGACCAAATATGAGGAGCCAAAAATTATTCAAGAAAAGAAACTTGATTGTACATAGAGGATGACATGCGGGTCCCATTTAGCAGCAGCGGTATCACCGTTTGAGAGGTTGCACGGGATCGAAAGAAAAAGGCAAGTGACCAAATATGAGGAGCCAAAAATAATTCAAGAAAAAAAAGTTTTATAGTACATAGAGGATGACATGCGGGTCCCATTTAGCAGCAGCGGTATCACCGTTTGAGAGGCGGCAGGGGATCGAAAGAAAAAGGCAAGTGACCAAATATCAGGAGCCAAAAATAATTTAAGAAAAGAAAGTTTTATAGTACATAGAGGATGACATGCGGGTCCCATTTAGCAGCAGCGGTATCACCGTTTGAGAGGCGGGACGGGATCGAAAGAAAAAGGCAAGTGACCAAATTTGAGGTGCCAAAAAAAACTCCAAGAAAAGAAAGTTGATTGCACATAGAGGATGACATGCGGGTCCCATTTAGCCGCAGCGGTCTCAACGTTTCCAAGGCGGCAAGGGATCAAAAGAAAAAGGAAGTAGCCAGAAATCAGGGGGTCAAAAAAAATCCAAGAATAGAAAGAATTTTGGTTCATAGAGGATGACATGCGGGACCCATGATCCTGCATCGTAAACGGCTCGATCGGAGAGCGTTGAACGAGATGGCGCGATCGAGAAAAAAAACAATGCCAGAGAGGCTGCCATCTGGGCCCTACATCCCTCGGCGGTGCGGATTTGTGTTGACTCGGCCGGCGAACCCGAGATTTCGAGATGCACCACGTCCCGGGCCACCATACGCGACTTTTGGGCCGTTTTCGTCGGGCTAGGTGGCCTCAAAAACGAGAAAAAAAACGTTTTGACATGCACAACGGAGAGACCAAAAATCGTCGGCCATGGTACACCAGCAACCATGGCGCGACTTCAACTTCGTCGGCCATGGCAACTTTTCTTGTAGTGATATCTTTACATATGTAAACTAGATTATTGACTCTAGTACAAGTGGGATACTGTTGGAGATATGCCCAAGAGGCAATAATAAATGGTTATTATATATCTTTGTGTTTATGATAATGTTTACATACCATGCTATAATTGTATTAACCGAAACATTGATACATGTGTGTTATGTGAACAACAAGGAGTCCCTAGTAAGCCTCTTGTATAACTAGCTTGTTGATTAATAGATGATCATGGTTTCATGATCATGAACATTGGATGTTATTAATAACAAGGTTATGTCATTATATGAATGATGTAATGGACACACCCGATTAAGCGTAGCATAAGATCACGTCATTAAGTTATTTGCTATAAGCTTTCGATACATAGTTACATAGTCCTTTCGACCATGAGATATGTAAATCACTTATACCGGAAAGATACTTTGATTACATCAAACGCCACTGCGTAAATGGGTGGTTATAAAGGTGGGATTAAGTATCCAGAAAGGATGAGTTGAGGCATATGGATCAACAGTGGGATTTGTCCATCCCGATGACGGATAGATATACTCTGGGCCTCTCGGTGGAATGTCTTCTAATAGCTTGCAAGCATATGAATAGTTCATAAGAGACCACATACCACGGTACGAGTAAAGAGTACTTGTCATGAGACAAGGTTGAACGAGGTATAGAGATACCGATGATCAAACCTCGGACAAGTAAAATATCGTGTGACAAAGGGAACCGGTATCGTATGTAAATGGTTCAGTCGATCACTAAAGTCATCGTTGAATATGTGGGAGCCATTATGGATCTCCAGATCCCGCTATTGGTTATTGGTCGGAGAGAGGTCTCAACCATGTCTACATAGTTGGCGAACCATAGGGTGACACACTTAAGGTTTGATGTCATTTAAGTAGATATGGAAATATGGAATGGAGTTCGAAGTTTTGTTCGGAGTCTCGGATGGGATCCAGGACATCACGAGGAGGTCCGGAATGGTCCGGAGAATAAGATTCATATATAGGAAGTCATTTTCTAGTTTTGAAAATGATCCGGTATTTTTTCTGGAAGGTTCTTGAAGGTTCTAGAAGAGTCGGGAAGAAATAAGCATGGAAGGTGGAGTCCCAGAGGGACTCCACCCACCTTGGCCGGCCAGCCTAAGGGAGAAGGAGTCCCAAGTGGACTCCTCCCCATGGTGGCCGGCCACCCCACCAAAGGAAAGGGGGGAGTCCCACTCCCCCTAGGTTTGGTCATATGGAAGGTTTATGTTGGGGTCTTATTCGGAGACTTTGACCTAATCTTTGGGGTCTTCCACCTATATAAAGAGAGGAGGGGAGGGGCTGGCCGGCCACTCTTGCCACCACCTTGGCCGCACCCCTTTGAGGGCCGGCGCCCAAGCCCCCTCTCCCAAACCCTATCTACCTCTCCTCCACATACAACTCCCGCATACGCTTAGGCGAAGCCCTGCCGGAGTTCTCCACCATCACCGCCACCACGCCGTCGTGCTGCCGGGATTCCAAGGAGGATCTACTACTTCCGCTGCCCGCTGGAACGGGGAGAAGGACTTCGTCTTCATCAACACCGAACGTGTGACCGAGTACGGATGTGCTGCCCGATTGTGGCACCGTCAAGATCTTCTACGCACTTTTGAAAGCGGCAAGTGATCGTGTACCGCAGCAACGAGAGCCTCCTCTTGTAGGCTTTGGAAATCTTCAAGGGTTAGTCTCGTTCATCCCCTCGTTGCTCCCATCTTCTAGATTGCATCTTGGCTTGGATTGCATTCTCGCGGTAGGAAATTTTTTGTTTTCTATGCTACGAATCCCATCAGATATCTCTATTTTCATCAAGGGATTTCTATTTTCGTGCCCTCGGGTCCTTAGTTGTACTCAGTTTTCCCCAGCTCCTTAGTTTTTCCTCAGTTTTCCCCAAGCCCTTGTCTGTAACCCGCAGAAGGAGCTCGGACGGAGGATTCCCGTTTAGTTGACGTTGGTTGGTGCTGGCAAGTGGGGCCACCGTTGGTGCCCCGCAGTGGACACGTCTCCACTTATCCAGATCATCGTGGGACCCACAACTTGTCCACGTTAGCGCGCCGGACCCACAGCTTACCCAGGTGACCGTTGCAAAATGGGAGCCCGAGCTAGCCCCGCGCCCGTGCCCGTGCCATTGCTTCCCCTTTCTTTCTCCGCGCCCCATTGTTCTTCTTCTCCGCCGCGCGGCAGCCCTTCTCCGGCACACGGGTGATGTCTAGTTTCTCTTCGACCTCCCGTTCTTCATGGCCGCGAGTATGGACCCGTGCCTTTGACAAGATTCCCCGACCGCCCACGCCGAGAGCCTGCGAAGCGGTCGATCCAGCAAGACGGACGAGAACGGCAACCGTGGACGTGAGTTCGTTGCATGCGAGAGCTTGCCATATAGAGAGGGGGATAAGGTTAGATCTCGCTCCAATTTCTCTCGTTTTCTCTCGATTTTCTTGTTATTCCCTCGAATTTGGGATTTAGGGTTCACGTTGTTGTTTTCAGATCTTGAAGAAATGCGGGCATTTCGAGTGGATCGATGTGTACGTTCGGAGGCTTCGGTTGCAGGAATCAATTGGCGCTATTGGGGGCGCAATTTGGGAGGGGGGCTTGCTTGTAGAGAATGCGGCGGAGAGAGGAGTCGTTCCGATTAGGGACCTTCCGATTATGCCTAATGCTCCCAATGCGGAACCGGTGGAAGTGAAGGGAGAACCGAAGAAAATGAACAAGCGAGTTAAGGCAGACTGATCGAGTTGAAGAAGCAAGCTAATCCGATGGCTGGTTGTTTTTTGTTGTTGTATAATTACGATCGGATTCTTATCATTGCTCACCGAGCGCTAGAAGTTGTTACAAGGGATACCTTGTTACAAATCCATTATTCGAGTTACATGTACTTGTAGTTGTTTTCAAAGTTAGTGTGTGCATTCACCGAAATTACCAACTATATTCCCTAAAAGAAAAGGAAAGCTAAAGATAGTTGATAATTGTTAGAGGGGTGACAAATAATGCAATCACCGAAATCCGCAAATATGTATGCCTCATGTTTATACCAAAATTATACCACTTTTAGGCCTTTCCAAAATACCAATACCATATCCCAAACTATATTCCCTAAAAGAAAAGGACAGCTAAAGATAGTTGATAATTGTTAGAGGGGTGACAAATAATGCAATCGCCGAAATTCGCAAAAATGTATGCCTCATGTTTATAACAAAATTATACCACTTTTAGGCCGTTTCAAAATACCAATACTATATCCCAAACTATATTCCCTAAAAGAAAAGGACAGCTCAAGATAGTTGATAATTGTTAGAGGGGTGACAAATAATGCAATCCCCGAAATCCGCAAATATGTATGCCTCATGTTTATACCAAAATTATACCACTTTTAGGCCTTTCCAAAATACCAATACCATATCCCAAACTATATTCCCTAAAAGAAAAGGACAGCTAAAGATAGTTGATAATTGTTAGAGGGGTGACAAATAATGCAATCGCCGAAATCCGCAAAAATGTATGCCTCATGTTTATAACAAAATTATACCACTTTTAGGCCGTTTCAAAATACCAATACTATATCCCAAACTATATTCCCTAAAAGAAAAGGACAGCTCAAGATAGTTGATAATCGTTAGAGGGCTGACAAATAATGCAATCACCGAAATCCGCAAATATGTATGCCTCATGTTTATACCAATACTATATCCCAAACTATATTAAGTGGCAAACTCGTTATTGCATTCTCCACCGACAGAGAGAGAGAGAGATGGGTGGCCACGAAGAGAGAGAGAGAGAGAGAGAGAGAGGTTGCCACGAAGAGACGGATAGGGGTATACTGCCCATTAGATCAGTGGATCAACGGTTCGTGGAGTCGATCCGTGTGACAACGGCTCAACCAATCGAGGATAAGTTTGGGCTTCTCAGAGCATTTGTGACAGTACTTGAGGGCAAAACTGAGTAGTACTAAGAATCCAAGGGCACATAAATAGTAAATAGACTAAGGGATTCAAACAAAAGAATTACAAAATGAAAAGTGTGTGTTTTGTACAATATAATTCATATTGGGCTACATCAAATTATTTGCAATTCAAATATACATGAGTGTGACAATTATGGCATCATTTAGACAAACTATGTTTTGGGAAAGATGTTTTGCAAAGGGGTTTGGGTGGAAAACCATGCATCTTCATAGCTACACTAGTGATTTGAGAAGTGGCAATTTGTGGTAAAACTTGATTTATATATGTTTGTTAAGGTTTTCTAGGTGGCAGGTTGCGTAGGAAGACTCCATGAGTAGTTGCCACTATGTTTTTATTTTTTCGGATTTTTTTGCGCATGAAATGACTCAATTAGCTATGTTAATCTCATTTGTTGACTCTCTGTTGACCAGCTACTTGAGGGTAAAACTGAGTATATTGCACTTGCCGGTCTAAGTCCTCGAGGGGAAAACTGAGTACGGATAAAATTTCCGTATAAGGCCCGAGGTTATAACCGAGTACACCAAACGTTCCGGGGTTAGACTCGTGTAGCGGTGCACGCTGCAGCCGTGCATAGCGGACGCGTGTTGCGGTACACGCCACCTTCGTCTTTATAGAGCCCCTCTTTCTCTCCCTCGACGCACGTTCTCACCGGCTCACCTGCAACCGCCTCTCTGTCCCATCATCTTCTCCACAACCGAAGAAAAAACCCCGAAGAAAACCGCCGGCGATGGAGAAGAATGAGATGCCCATTGTCGGCACATCAGCCGCCGCCCCGTCCGGGCCCCTGTCGCTGCTTCCAACGTAGCAGCCGGCGCATCGGCCGCCGCCCCCGTCCAGGCCCCTGTCGCTGCTTCCAACGTAGCAGCCGGCGCATCGGCCGCCGCCACCGTCCAGGCCCCTGTCGCTGCTTCCAACGTAGCAGCCGGCGCATCGGCCTGCCTCCCCCGTCCAGGCCCCTGTCGCTGCTTCCAACGTAGCAGCCGGCGCATCGGCCGCCGCCACCGTCCGGTCCCCGTCGATTGGGACCCGTACGAACCGAGTGCGGTACGACGCGCCGGAGAACCCCTACGACGAGCACCATCGTCGACAACGAGCCGGAGGTAACCCTTTGTTCCCTTGTTCTTATCTCATTTCAATCATTTTGTGTTAGATCTAGCGTTATTACGGTTCGTACTGTTCCTAGTTCAATCCTTTTTTGTTAGATCTTGCGTTATTACTTGTTCGTACTGTTCCTAGTTCGATCCTTTTGTGTTAGATCTTGCGTTATTAGTGTTTGTGATTTGCTTTTGTTTAAGATTTGTGCCGATGATGATGAATATTCGGGCATAAATTGATTCAGGGTTTGGTCAGTAAACAATTGGTGTGTACAAATTTGTTGTGCATGATCTTTGGTTTGCTGACCCAAATCCTGGATATAAGTGTGTCCAATGTAACTGAGGCTACCTCTTTTTTTCGAGCCCATATTATCATGCATGATTTTTGTTTACTCTCTGTTCCATCATCGTTGCAATTGACTCCGTGTTTTTTGCACGATCTTTGGTGCTACGTGACGGGTGCGGAGCGGCGACGTCGACGGCGACGACGAGTCCTTCCACACCAAGACTCGTCACGTCCTCGGGAGGCTGCGGTCCGGCCATTACGATGGCCCCTTTGCTCGAGGCATTTACAAGTGCCCCTTACGCAACGAGGAAGCTCCGCGCCACCGACTTCAACTCCCTGGTGAACCATGCTGAATCCATTGGCGGATGTGGCGCTAGAGTTGGAAGGACCGTGAACGTGCATGCGTACATGGCCAAACACAAAGCACTTGGGATTCACCTGCGCAACCTCCAAGCGAGTCACACGCGCTACCTGGAGGCGTTGAACGTGCCTACTGCACTCTCTGTATGTGACTGCTCTATCTGTAGAGCAGCTTAATTTCATGTAAAATGTAGCTTATGTTGGATCTATCGGTACTACTTTTGGATCTGTCCTGAATATATCTATGCTATGTTGGTTGCTGTATGCAGCTTATCCTATATTTTCTCTCTAGATTTGTGCCCTAGATTTCCTACCTGATTGGGTAAAAACGAAGGCATAAAGAAATGAATGGCATTAAAAAACAGAAGGAGAAGCTGCTCTAGATTTGCTACCAATTTGGGCTATCAAATATGAATGAGATCGAGCGATAGAGAGGAAAAAGGTACATTGAAAACTGCTAATCCGGGCGAAAGAGACAGAAACCACTCGTGCCCCCGTCCCGGACCCACACGGCTCCACACGCTACGGCCCCACACGCTACGGCCACACAAACACGGCCTCGTCCTGTCCCACGCGGTCCCTTCCTACCAGCCCCACACGACGCGGTCCCACACGACGCGACCCCACAAACGACACGACCCCACTCGTCAGCACGGAACGGTCAACTTAACGGATTCCATCCGTCCGAGCTCCTTCTGCGGTTCAGACAAGGGCTTGGGGAAAACTGAGGAAAAACTAAGGAGCTAGGGAAAACTGAGTACAACTAAGGACCTGAGGGCACGAAAATAGAAATCCCTTTCATCAAAGCCAACAAGAAATAGAAATTTATCATTACTCAGTTGAGTTCAAAACAAAGCTGGGGTACCATAAGGTATTACTCATCACTTGGTAGTAACCAAGTGATGCGTTAAGAAGAGAGGCCAAGCACTGAGCTAGTCAATCCAATAGAGATGGATATGCATAAGTAAGCAAGAACACATAGCCTATCCAAGTTAACCGGATAAAACCAACCTTGACAGCCAACTTAATAACCTAACATCACCTAGTCTTTTAAACCATCAGAAACTTCCCATTTTCTTCAAAGGATAACACAGTGGCATTCATTTACATGATCCCCTACTGTGTATATCTCTATTTTCATCAAAGCCAACTGTCGTTGCCTAATCGACAGTACCTCGGAGGAGGGATCCTCACGAGGGGGAGAAGAAGTAGGGGCCATAGGGCGGAGTGCACACGGGACGGTGGTACGCGAGTTACCCAGCTTCGGAACACCTGCACGATGACGGGGCCTCACTGCTGCTTGTCCGGAATCATCCGGGCGCTTTCGCGTTGTTACAATGAGTTGTGTTTGTGCCTCTAGGGCTCCCGGGATCCGGCTTATAAAGGCGCACGGATCTAGGGTTTACATGGAGAGTCCTAGCCGGATTACAGATAGCCTAACTACGGTACAATATCTTGCCGTGCACGTCACGGATCCGCCTTCCATATATGTCGTACTGGATCCGGGTTCCTCATGGGCCTCCATGGATCCGGGTTACTCCTATGTCGGTACGGATCCGGCCTGCTGATCTCGGGCTGGACTTCTTCCTTCATGATCAACGACAAGCCGGGCCGCCCGATGGGCCACATGCCTCATCACCGTCTGTGGGCCACCCGGGCTTGCCGGATCTAGGCACTGTCGATGGTACACCTATGAAGTATACCCACAACAGTAGCCCCCAGAGTTCTCCGAGTTTCACCTGCAGTTTCCGCCTTGCTGGTCCAACACAATCTCCGGCAAACGTTGGTAACGCGGAGAAACTTGAAGAGCTCCAACTTTGCATTTTCTTCTTTTTCCAACTAAAAGCCGGAAAAATGCTCCCATCTCGCGGGACTTCATCCATCGACGTTCAAAAGATCATTTCCGGATTACTCCCTGCTCGAATGAGAGACAACTTATCTTCGCGAAATTACCCGGAATCTTAAAAGACTCAAACGGCTTCGGAAATCCTTCATCTTCAGATCATACTCAACAACGGAAGTTCCGTATTTCCCGCGCACAACTTCCTTATTTCCCGCGCTAAATTTTTGCAGATGCAAATCTTCAACCGGAATTTTCGGTGAGTGCATGGTTAAATTACCTCCACGTCGTTTTACCGCATTTGACCTAAACACGTGTCTTCCATCCAACGGCGCGACCGTTCAGTTTCCACCGTTGGATCCGGATCCCGAATCTCCGAGCGCGGCCTATAAATACCCCGCGGCCCGGTAAAAATTCATTCTTTCACCCCCTCTCACCACATCGTCTTCCTCCTCGCGCCGCGCCGCCCGCCAGATCTTGACTCCGGCGAACTTCGTCACGGTGAACTTCGCGCGCCGCCGAACCAAGGCTCCCGTTGCTCCAAGATTCTCACGTTTGAACGAGAAACTCGCTCCGCCGCCGATTCATGGTCACGCGGGTCGATTTCCTTCAAGTTCGGCGACCTCATCTCCGCCGGAGCTCCGTCGAGCCACCGCGCCATTAGCGGTAAGTACGCCGGCCTTGTAGAAGACAACCTAGTGTAGAAGATAGGCTTAGTGATCCGGGTACTCAAACACTTTGTATGGGTGCAGCCGGAAGCATGCCACTCGAATCATCACTTTGCACTGGTAGCTCTTCGAGTAGCCCGGATCCCAACCGAGATAGAACCCATATGCCCGGATCCCATATCATTCCTGCCACCGTATGTTTCCGACATCAGACTAGCTCAACCTTTTTCCGCATCTTCCAGCACCGCTCCAAGCCGGATTCCTACCCTCCAAGAGCTCCAAGAAGAACTCGAGGGACAAGCTCGGATGGCAGCAAAGGTGCAGGAGGCGGAAAACAAGAAGGCGTCCAAGGCCCGGATCCGCGAAGGAGAACGGGGTCAATGGTGGCCTTGCGAAACTACCGACGTGGAGCTTAGAGAGCTCCAGAACGAAGGAATGATCTCCTCACATTGGAGTTTCACTCGTGATTCCGTCGTCCCCAAGCCAGAAGCCGGAGAAGTTGTTATGACTAAGGCTTGGGTGGAACGCGGACTTTCACTCCCTTGTTCGGAATTTTTTCTCTCCATCCTCAGCACCTACGGGCTCCAGCCCCACAACATTTGCCCAAATTCATACCTTCTCTTGTCCAACTTCGTGACTCTGTGCGAAGGACATCTTGGGATCCGGCCAGACGTCAAGTTGTGGCAATTCTTTTCCGGGTGAAGAAAGAAACCAAGGAGAAAGCAATGGTGAACTGCGGAAGCATGACATTTATGCTCCGCCCTAGCCGCATGTACCCTCCCCATGACTCGCACGAATCCGTCCCGGTCTTCGGAACGCCGGATGGTTCTATGAGAAGAATGCCTCAGTTCCGAAAGTCCACAAGGGCCTGCCTCAGTTCGTCAACGAACCTCCGGAAGAACTTGCAAGCTGGAGCTTCGTCCCTTCGCTCGCCCAGACCCCAATCCTGGAGAAGGCTGCGCGGAGAATCTCCTGGCTAGTCCACGATGGACTAACCGGAGCCCAGCTCACACTTAGCTGGTTCTCCCGGAGAATCCAGCCTCTACGCTACAACGCGTGTCTGATGTGCGCTTATACCGGGGCGGATGATCTTCTCCGGGTTACCCGCCACGATCTTCCGGCCGACTCTCTGAAGAGAAGAATCAAGACGTTGGTGAAGATTCCGAGGGGCCAACAGGTCCCTGAACTGACCAAAGACATTTATACAAACGACCAGTGTCCTCCGGTAAGCTTCGTTCTTTTCGTTGCTTCAAACTTCAGAAATTTTTGGATGTTTAACTTAACTTTTATTCACCTTCCTTCCAGCTCAACACTTTGGCGGAGGAAGACTTTCGCACCATTCTCCGCGTCCCCGTCACCGAAGACACGGCGGAGGAGGTTCCGGATGACGATGAGGAGGAAGAGGAACAGGCACCTCGCAAGGCGGCCCCTCGACCTACAAAGCGTCCCCGCGCCAAGGCTTCCGGCTCTGAGGCCGGAGCTAGCGGCGAGGCCTCCGCCAAGAAACCGAAGACGGTAAAACCACCTCCTCTAGACTCAAGGAAAGCGGAGCATGCGCGTATAAGGATGCTCTCAACGGCCGGCCAAGGCACGCGCCCCATCATCCCCGGCGCCCCGTAAGTTTCCGAGCATGATGCGATTTTAACTTAGCGAAATTATCTCTTGTCTAAACCCTTTCACTTGTTCGCAGGAATCCGAAAACCGCTGCCACGCGGACCGCCAGCCAGGAGCCCATTACCAAATACATGAAGAAATCTCCGGCAGTCGGTCCAGCTACTCCGGCTCCGCCAAGTGCCTCTCACCCTACTCCTCAGCCATCTCCCCCTCAGGCTGACCCGTCTCCGCCTCCTGCCACAAACACTCCACCGGAAATAATTCCGGTCAGCAGCGACAAGGTAGGTGGAGAAGATTCTAAGGCCAAAGGCCCTGCCCAAGAAGATGCAGGAAATCAAGACCAAGGAGAAGCTGAAGTCACTTCTTCTGAGAAAGCCGGAGATGGCGCTGGCGATATCGTCGTTTTTCCAAAGAACTTTGGAGATCCGGCTGACACCACTTCCACCCCAAAGGCGTATGCCACTAAGTTTTTCAACAAGCTGACTGAGGTGGAGAAGTGGGAGCTTCAACAAGACCTGCTTAACGCCATGCTGAACAACGCCTGGGGGAAACCTGATTCCAGGACGTCGGAAATCCAAGACTTCAAGAAAAATGTTGGCCAGTTCTGCGACAAACTCATCTGCAAGCAAAAGGTACTCCCCAGTAGCCCCCAAGCATGTAAGCGGAAACTGAAAAAGTAGTTAGCGCTTAGATGCTTAGAGAAAGATTACTTCCGGAAAGTTTTTTAGAATGAACCGAGTAGCCCCCAAGCATTATGGCGGAAAGGTTCCGGCAATGATGCTTTTAAAAGAAACCACTTGCTACAGGCGGAATTTTTACTCCTGCCTTGTTTAAATTTTACGAGAACGACGGGCGCTGCACTACGAGCTGCACAAGAACATTGCCCTGCAGCGCCGCGTTACTCTGAGTCAGGCGGAAAATATCCGGACCCTGAAGGATGAGAATGCAGAATTGGCTAAACAACTGGCGGACGCCCAAGGTTGGTTTCCGCCTTCTTCGTTATTAACCAAATTCCGAATGTAAATTTGCTGTTAACTTATGTTATTATAGGCGCATCCTCCTCCCTGGCAACAGCTTCGACTGAACTTGAGAACCTGCGCTCCTCGTACCAAGAATTGGAGACGAAGCTAAAGGAGGCGGAATTTAAGAGAGAGCAAGCCGAAAAGCAACTTGCGGAGAAAAACTCCGAGCATATCAGGGAAAAGGGCGAGCTGAAATTGAAGCTAAATGTTGACAGTGAGACCATCAAATCTCAGCAAAAAGAGCTCAGTGGACTCCGGAAGTATATGGAGACCGCGGAACGACGCGGGATTTGCTCAATGAGAACATCTTGGGTACCGATACTGGAACCTTGCCCAAATATTTGTTCCGACGTTTTACTTTATGCTCGAAACTGTATGCTTATATCCTGACTGTTTTATGCAGAACCACTTGGGTATTCGGAGGAACGCCGGAATCTGTACCCACGTGATGACCTTCTTCAACTTGCAGGCGATGAATGCAAAGATCTCATCTCCGCCTCCCGCAAGATATGTTATAACTTATCCATCAAGAGGAGCCGCACTTGCGACGTCCGGAAACTTATTAGAAAGATGGATGTTCTGCCGGAGCTAGTGACGGATCTGCAAGCATCATCGGCCCGAGGCGCAGCTGCAATGTCCTTGACCATGTGCCTAGCACATAATGCGGATCTTGATCTTGATCAGGTAACCACGGGCGTTCCTCCGGATGCGGATGTTAGCGCGCTACTGGATGCAGTGAGCGGCTACGACACCCGTATCGCGCGCAGGATCCGGCACGAGGAATTCTACGACAAGGTCGTCCTTCCTGCGGACGAGCCCTTAGAAGCGGAACTTCAGAAGGAGCTTGCTGCCAAGGCGCGACCTGCGGAATCCGGAACCCAATTTACCTGGACCAGCTCCAAGGATGCTCCCCAAGAGGAACCCAAGACCAGCGCTGCTGCTTCTGAAAAAGAAAGTGAAGAAGATGTGTCTTCTCCGGCCGAAGGCGCCAAGGAACAGGATCCAGAGGGCAAGGCTTCTCCGGCTAAGGGGGAGTGAAAACTTTTATTCCTGCGGGAAAAACAATGCATCATTTTGGCCCCCGCGAGGGTTTGTAATAAGACTTTAAATTCTTAAGTAGCTAGGAACGAAACGATTATGCATGGGGCGGAAACACTTATCCTGCTATCCGTTTAATATTATGTGCATGTTTCGTTTTATGTCGGAAAGCAAGTGCTGATTTCGTTATTTTCCGGCTTGCCCGCTTGACCTTCCACGAGCCGGAAAACCTTAGCCGGAAATGCTCGCCAGCGGCGACGAAGCCCAATGGCAATCCGTCCATAACCGCGGAAACAAGCCCCCGGGCATAGGTGTCGGAAATCGCTACTAGGAATCCACGAGTTCGCAACGAGATAACAACTTAATCGAGAAAACTTAAGCTTACGTCCTAAAGGACGGTTTTAGAAATCACAACTTTTATACACGCCTAGGCGGAAAACATCCAGCTCCGCGGTTTTAGTCGGAAAAAACATACACGATCTAAAATGAACAAGTAAAGGAGGTAAAAGACTCAAAGAGTGAACCATAAGCTTTATTTCATTGATCATGTATAACTATTACGAGTTTGTAACTCGGAAAAATATGCTAAGTGTAGAAAGGACGTAGGCTGTGCGATATTCCAAGGGCGATCTCGTTTCATCGTAGATGTCATCCGGATCCTCACGCTTGCGTTTCCGGCGCCCGATTAGCGAGGTCTATCCCTTAGCTCGCGGAAATCGACAAGGTAGTACGATCCGTTATGAAGCACTTTGCTAACGACAAAGGGTCCTTCCCATGGAGATTGCAGCTTATGGTCTTTCACTGTCGAAGGCGGAGGACCAGGTCTCCGGCCATGAAGGAGCGTTTCCGAACTCGACGACTGTGATAGCGTCGGAGCTTCTGCTGGTAGATGGCGGAGCGCTGATCAGCTAGATTCGAGCTTCCTCGATCGGAGTCCACGAGATAGCTGTCTGGCCTCGTCAGCTGTTTCTTCGTTATAGGCGGAAACTCGCGGTGAATCATGGATGATGTCGGAGGGAATCACGGCTTCGGATCCGTATACCAGGAAGAAAGGGGTAAACCCTGTTGACCTGTTAGGGGTAGTTCGCAAACTCCATAAGACAGCGTCTAGTTCGTCGGCCCAAGCTCCAGCTACTCGTCGCAGCGGTTCTTCAAGGCGTGGCTTGATTCCTGATAATATTAGACCGTTAGCTCTTTCAACTTGACCATTGGATTGTGGGTGAGCCACAGATGCAAGGTCCAAACGAATCCCCATTGTTTCGCAATAATCCTTCAATTCTCCCTGAGCAAAGTTTGTGCCATTATCTGTGATTATGCTGTGTGGGATGCCGAATCTCATCACGAGGCTGCAGACAAATTTTAGTGCCGTAGCACCGTCCGCTTTTCTCACTGGCTTGGCCTCGATCCACTTGCTGAACTTGTCAACAGCGACCAGGAGGTATTCACAACCACCAGGAGATGATCTTTTTAACTTACCAACCATATCGAGCCCCCGGACCGCAAATGGCCGGGTGATAGGTATGGTCTTCAGCTCTTGGGCTGGAGCGTTTGGTTGAGTAGCGTAGTATCGACAACCTCGGCAGGTCTTGACTATCTTGTCAGCATCTTCTTTAGCTGTGAGCCAATAAAAGCCTAGCCGAAAAGCTTTTGCAACGAGTGACCTGGGAGCGGCGTGGTGCCCGCAGTCCCCTGCGTGGATCTCTCTGAGAATTTCAATGCCATCTTGATTGGAGACGCATTTGAGAAATACCCCTGTTGTGCTTCGTTTGTAGAGCTGTCCATCAATAATTGTGTAGGATCGTGCTCGTCTGATGATCTGGCGTGCGAGGACCTCGTCCTCCGGCAACTTCTGATCGATGAGGTAGTCCAGGAAAGGCTGTGTCCAAGCCGGAATGGTAGCTAGTACTTCTCTGGCCGGAGACACTGCCACCTCTGGGTTTTCCGGGTTAGCGCCCTTCACAGAGGGTATCCGGAGATGCTCCAGGAAGATTCCGGGCGGAATTGGCTTTACTGCCGGATCCGAGCTTGGATAGCATGTCTGCGCGCTGTGTTATCGTCTCTCCCGACGTACTTGACTTCGTATCCGAGGAAGCACTTGGCGATCTCATCAACTTCGTCTCTGTAGGCTGCCATGACGGAATTTCTGGCGTTCCAGGTTCCGGCTACTTGCTGTGCCACCAGGTCGGAATCTCCGCAACAAATTATGTGTTTGATCCCTATTTCCTTAGCGATGCGCAATCCGTGTAGTAGAGCCTCGTATTCCGCCATGTTATTTGTAGCTTCGAAGTGGATCTGCAGAACGTACTGCAGTTCTTCTCCGGTAGGGGACTTCAGGGTGACTCCGGCTCCTGAGCCTTGATGCTGCTTGGATCCGTCGAAGTGCATGACCCATGTTTACGGTTCCGGCTCCAGACTTGCATCCGGAGCTTCTGTCCAATCTGCAACGAAATCTGCCAAGACCTGGGATTTTACCGCAGTCCTTGGCTTGTAGGCGATGTCGAAGGCGGATAACTCGATGCCCCATTTAGCTGTCCGTCCTGTTGCGTCAGCGTTGTTGAGAATTGTTGACAGCGGAGCTTTGCTCACAACTGTTACTGGGTGCTCTTGGAAGTAGTGTCTCCGCTTCCGGCTGCCTAGGAAAACTCCATAAGCTAGCTTCTGAAAGTGAGGGTATCTTTGCTTTGACTCCGTCAGCACCTCGCTTATGTAGTAGACAGGTCTTTGGACGTCATATTCATGACCTTATTCCTTTCGCTCCACCACGATGACGAGGCTGATGACTTTGTTGGTAGCTGCCAGATAAAGGAGCATTGGCTCTGACTCTGCTGGGGCTGCCAGGATAGGTGGGGAGGTAAGTATTTCCTTCAACCCTCGAAGAGCTGCGTCAGCTGCGTCATCCCAGACAAATTTGTCTGTTTTCTTCAACAACTTGTACAGAGGTAGCGCCTTCTCGCCAAGACGGCTAACAAACCTACTGATTGCTGCGACACAACCAGTTAGTCGTTGCACATCTTTGAGACAAGTTGGCCGTTTGATACACAGGATTGCCTTGATTTTTTCCGGGTTAACCTCAATGCCTCTGTGAGAGACTATGAAGCCAAGGAGTTTTCCGGCTGGCACGCCAAAGACGCACTTCAGCGGATTCAACATCATCTTGTACCGACGGAGATTCTCAAAGGTTTCTGTGAGGTCGCTGATCAAGTCGGATCCTTTCCGGGTCATGACCGCGATGTCGTCGACGTAGGCGTGCACGTTCCGGCCAATTTGGTCCTTCGAGCATCGCTGCATCGTACGTTGGTAGGTGGCACCTGCATTTTTCAAACCAAAAGGCATAGTAACATAGCGGTAAGTACCAAACGGGGTAATGAATGAAGTCGCCTTTTGGTCGGATTCCTTCATCCGGATCTGATGGTACCCGAATACGCATCAAGAAAACACAGAAGTTCCGCCCCCGCCGTCGAATCAATGACTTGGTCAATGCGCGGCAAGGGGAACGGATCTTTCGGGCAATGTTTGTTCAAGCCAGAGTAATCGATGCACATTCTTAGTATTTCAGTGTTCTTTTTGGGTACAAGGACGGGATTCGCGACCCAATCGGTGTGGATAACTTCGACTACAAAACCTGCTTCTAGTAACTTTGCTAGTTCCATTCCAATGGCGCGGCGCTTCTTATCTCCAAAGCGTCGCATAGCTTGCTTCACCGGTTTAGCCCCCGGATTTATGTTGAGGTAGTGCTCGGCGAGTTCCCTAGGTACTCCGGACATGTCGGAAGGTTGCCATGCGAAGATATCCATGTTAGCGCGGAGGAACTCGACGAGCGCGCTTTCCTATTTGGGGTCCATGTTGGCTCCGATCGAGACTTGCTTGCTAGGGTCATCTTCCTTGAAGCTGACTTTCTTGGTCTCTATCGCGGCCATGAAGGAGTTTTTCTGTTCGGAGATCTGCTTCTTGGTGGTTTGCATCTCGGTCGGATCCACCGCGGCCACTGTAGCCTTTCGGCTCTTCTCCGGATATGACGGACTCGCGAGGCGGCTTCGCCCAACTCGCACTCGTGAGCCTTTTTGTAGTCTCCGGTTATGGTGATCATACCATTGGGACCCGGCATCTTGAGCTTGTTGTAGATATAGCATGCTCTTGCGTGGAACTTGTGGTAGGTGGGCCTGCCGAAGATGACGTGGTAGGAGCTCTTGAAGGGCACGACTTCAAACGTGATCTTTTCTTCGCGGAAATTATGAACGTCGCCGAAAGCCACGGGAAGTGTGATGCTGCCGAGGGAGTTCGCCTTCTTACCCGGAACCACGCCGTGAAACTCAGTGGTGCTGTGTTTGAGCTGTTCCTTGGTGAGGTTCATCCGCTCCGGAGTCTCCGGGTACATGGTGTTCAAGCTGGCTCCGCCATCCATGAGGCACTTGGAGAAGTCATACCCGTCTATGCGGGGACTCACAACCAAGGCGTAGTATTCTTTTGGCACAATGGCGGGATGATCCTCCCTGTCCAAATGTGCACGGAACTTCCGACCACCGACATATTGCGGCACGGCCGGAGCTGTGGCGTTCAGGATCCGGGTAGCTGATTTTGTAGCGCGGACTGTGGGGGTTCCGAGGAAGGTGTGGTAAGCCCCCACGCTCTTTTTCTCGAAGGGGTTGGATTTACCTGCGGATCCGGCTTTGGGATCCGGCGAGTTATCATCCTCGTCCATCGCCTCGGAACTGTCCTCCTCCTTGTCCTTGTTCTTGCCCTTGCCTCCTTTGCCGCGTGGGCGGTGCTTCCGAGCTCGCTTGTATCCTGCCTCCGGGTCGTTCTTTAGGTCGTTGACCCACTTGCAGTTGCGGTTGGTGTGAGTGGACTTCCCTGTAGCCGGATCCAAGTGGGCCAGGCAGGGCATGTCTCTGTACTCCTCGTAGGTTTGCGGGGCGCGGGATCCGCCAGCGGTGACCTCAGTGCCATGCTGCTGACCCCTGCCGGCTCCGCCTCCGCGGCCGCGTCCTCTTCCGCCTCCTGAGCCTCCGCGTTGGAACGCCATGGCGACCATTTCGGATCCGCCACTCTTCTGGTCATCAGGGTTTTTGCGTTTGCGTTGGATTTACCTGCGTCGTCATTGGCGGCAGTGTGATCACTGGCAATGGAGATCATCTCATCCAAAGTCAGTTTGTTGGCGTTAGCCAAACATGTAAGCTTATGCCTCAGCAATCCTCCTCTCTGCAGTCCACCAATAAAGGCGTACATGGCAGTGGTGTGATCGACGTTTTCGCACTCGTTCCTGCATGCCAACCATCGTGTGAGGAAGTTTCTTGAGGTTTCTCCCTTCTTATGGATACAAGCTTGTAAGTCGCTTGCCGTGGCAGGTCTTTTGTAGGTGCCTCTGAAGTGTTTCTCAAAAGCGGTCTTCAGGTCGAACCGGCAAAAGATGGAGTTTTTCTCGAGGTCGCTGAGCCAGATCCGGGCTGGTCCTACAAGGTACAACTGGAGCATGCGGCAGGCGATATTGGGGGTTCCTCCGGCGAAGGTTACTGCATTGTAGTAATCCTCAATCCAGGTATCCGGCCTTTCGGTGCCATCATAATGCTTCGAGGTTTCCGGGTAGCTTGAGGGAGCTCCTTGGCTTTGGTTCCTCTCGAATCATCCTGCCAAAGCACTTCGGTCCGATGTAGTCGGTTCTGTATTCGTTGAGGCGTTCCCGCGCGTCGCGCGAGCCGTGTCAGGGGGACTGTGAGCGAGAGCGAGATCTCCGGCCACCGCCTCCGCCTCCACCTCCGCCGCCACCGTGGTGGTGAGGGAGACCTGCGAGGGGGCCGATCCGACCTCTTGCTTCCGCCTGCAGACTCTCCCCGGCCCTCCCGGTGCTGGCTCCGGCTCCTGTGGCTGCCTTCGTCGTGGCGCTGGCTGCCCTGGTCGTTCCGGTTCCGGCGGGGCTCCGGGTCGCGCTCCTCATTCCGGCTCCTCCTAGGCTCGGGCTCACGATCATTGTTCTGATTCCGGCGAGGCTCCGGCGTACGCTCCCTGTTCCGGTTTCCGGAGGGCATCACGTTGTCGCGGATAACAATTCCACCATGCCCTTGCGGCCTGGTGTTTCCGGCTGGACTACGGCGACGAGGGGGACGCGGGTAACCATTAGGCGGAGGAGAGGCGTTGCGGTACTTGTCTCGTCCAGAGTACATTGCGTCCTTTCCCTTTCTCGGATCTGACGGTGGCGTCTTTGATGGTACGGGGATTGGATTTGGGTGTTCCCTGGCTCTCCTTCTGCGTTCCGAGGATCCGGTTCGCGACTCGTCATCTCGATGGCGATTGTTGTGGGCGTCCTTCTGCGCAGTGGAGACGCAATGCTCCGGGTTGGATTCCAACCTGCGCGAAGTATCTGCCTTGCTCTGCTGTTTAACCGCTGAAGCGACGAGCGTGCGCAAGTAGTTGATGTCAACCTCCTCGTCACTTTTCTTCAGAATTTCTGCAGCTTTTGCCAAATTGTCCTTTGGGGTGGCGAGCGGCTGCTGTTCGGCGGGGGTTGCGAAGTTGATCCTGCGGGGAGGGATTGCTTCTCTGATGATTCTATCAGCCTCCGCCTGTGCGTAGGTCATTTTCACCTCCCACTCCGCTCTCATACTCTTGACTTGCTCGAGCGTTGCGGTGACTTCGCGATCCTGTCTTTCAAAGCGATCCATGATCAGTGCAGCTTCTTCCCTCTCATCCAATATAGCAGGCTGCGGTGTTAGCAAACTTTTTGGCTGTGGCCGGCATCTCCTTTCTAGTGGCCTCTAAAGCCTCCGGATCTGCGGCATCGCCGGGAGTTATTGGCTTGTTGAGGACGTCGACTTTGCGACCAAATCCATGCGAGCTTGTGCAACTATCTCTTCAGGCGACAGGAGGCTCTCCGAGGAAGGATCCCTACGGGGCCGTTCCCGCGACATCGGAGATCCGTGGTGGGATGGCTGGGGGTCGGATTGAGTGTCTACCGCTTCTGATCCGTCTTCTCCGAGCGCTGCTACAGTTGCAAGTACCTGCTTTGGGTGGACGGAATCGACTTCAGGCTGTTCACCGTATCCGAGTTCCATCACCTTTCGATCAAACTCTGCAGTATCCATGGACTGCGTGTCTCCGGAGATTGGGCTTAGATTTCCCAGAATTGACTCTTCAACCGGAGTTTCGCTTTCTCCGACAGCCTCTTGCTGATCCGGAGCAGCGTTGTTTTCCGGGGCCACGACCTGCTCGGGACCAGCTCCGGATTCATGAGGGGCGGTTCCGGCGGTATGGGCCAAGAAGTGTACGAAGTGACACCTTTGCTTCTCTAACACCAAGAGACCCAGGCGGATCTGCATTGGTCTTCCACCGTTACTTCCTGCTCAGGGGCGGATTGGGTGGGTTTTGATTTTTTCAGATCTAAGGCGGAATCTTCGCTAGGAAGTTCCTGCGTTTCAGATCGGATCTTCGCGACTGCGTCCTCCTCAGCGGCGGTCGCGTCAGCGCTACTTACCAGTGGGTTTCCATCGGAATCGACGGTTTCCCCGATGAAGATGTGTATGCCGCCAGCGGGACGATGGAGAGCTTGACGGGGTCGGTTTTAGCCGGAATCCAACACTCATCCGGATGGACGATCGGCAGACTTCCGGCGTAAAGGACACGCCCCACAGCGATGGTGTCGTCGTAGCTTCCCATGGCGGAACCCTCCCGGTTCCTGCCTCCAGACGCCGCAGGCCCCACGGTGGGCGCCAACTGTCGTTGCCTAATCGACGGTACCTCGGAGGAGGGATCCTCACGAGGGGGGAAGAAGTAGGGGCCATAGGGCGGAGTGCACACGGGACGGTGGTACGCGAGTTACCCAGCTTCGGAACACCTGCACGATGACAGGGCCTACTGCTGCTTGTCTGGAATCATCTGGGCGCTTTCGCGTTGTTACAATGAGTTGTGTTTGTGCCTCTAGGGCTCCCGGGATCCGGCTTATAAAGGCGCACGGATCTAGGGTTTACATGGAGAGTCCTAGCCGGATTACAGATAGCCTAACTACGGTACAATATCTTGCCGTGCACGTCACGGATCCGCCTTCCATATATGTCGTCATCGGATCCGGGTTCCTCATGGGCCTCCATGGATCCGGGTTACTCCTATGTCGGTACGGATCCGGCCTGCTGATCCCGGGCTGGACTTCTTCCTTCATGATCAACAGCAACTGGGCCGCCCGATGGCCCACATGCCTCATCACCGTCTGTGGGCCACCCGGGCTTGCCGGATCTAGGCACTGTCGATGGTACACCTATGAAGTATACCCACAACACCAACAAGAAATAGAAATTTATCATTACTCAGTTGAGTTCAAAACAAAGCTGGGGTACCATAAGGGATTATTCATCACTTGGTAGTAACCAAGTGATGCTGGCAAGAGAGAGGCCAAGCCTGAGCTAGTGAATCCAGTAGAGATGGATATGCATAAGTAAGAAAGAACACATAGCCTATCCAACTTAACCAGATAAAACCAACTTTGACAGCCAACTTAATAACCTAGCATCACCTAGTCTTTTAAACCATCAGAAACTTCCCATTTTCTTCAAAGGATAACACAGTGGCATTCATTTACATGATCCCCTACTGTGTATATCTCTATTTTCATCAAAGCTAACAAGAAATAGAAATTTATCATTACTCAGTTGAGTTCAAAACAAAGCTGGGGTACCATAAGGGATTATTCATCACTTGGTAGTAACCAAGTGATATTGGCAAGAGAGAGGCCAAGCCTGAGCTAGTCAATCCAGTAGAGATGGATATGCATAAGTAAGCAAGAACACATAGCCTATCCAACTTAACCAGATAAAACCAACCTTGACAGCCAACTTAATAACCTAGCATCACCTAGTCTTTTAAACCATCGAAACATCCCATTTTCTTCAAAGGATACCACAGTGGCATTCATTTACATGATTCCCTAATGTGAATATCTCTATTTTCACCAATTATCCAACTATGAGATGCAACCAGTGGCAGTAGCAAGAGCTAATGAGGTCACAGCACAGCACATCACAAGCAATCACACCAGTGAACCACTACTGAGTTGAGTTCAAAACAAAGCTAGGGTACCCAACTCTAGTTGGCTTCCATCCAAGCTTCAATAACACACCATAAGCAACAGCAACAACACAGCAACAGCAGCACAATGAGCCAACAGCAAGCACAGCACAGCAACAGCAGCACAACAGCAGCTGGAGCTTCATGCTGCAAGGGTTACAAGCACATCAACAGCACAACAACATCATTTCGTCGAGCACAGCAACAGCATTTCGTCGAGCACCTTGTGCTCGCGCGGGAGAGGAATTAAGAGGGAGGGGAGGGGAGGGGAGGGGAGGGGAGAGAGATCACCGATGACAGGGGTGGAGGAGAAGGTTCACGATGACGGCAGGGGTGGAGGAGGAGGAGGACGCGGCGGCTCCTCCACCTTCATGCGATGCTGGCCCCTCCTCGCGGCGGCCCCTCCTCGCCGTAGTGGCAGCTTGTGCTGCAGGTGGCGGGGATGGGAGGAGCATGGCGGCATGCGGCCCTCGCGGAGGAAGGCGGCGGCGACGGCGACGGCGATGGCGACGGCGACGACCATGGCGGCGCGCGGCGGTACGGATCAGAGGGGGAGAGGGGAGAGGCGCGCGGAGGTGAACGTACGGGCACGGGGAGAGGGGAGAGGGAGGGGAGGGGAGGGGAGGGTACGGGGATGATATAACTTCCCCTATTTCTGTGGTGCACCAGGACAAGTGCGCCACAGAACCAATTACTTATGTGGCGCACCAGAGCCAGTGCGCCACAGAAATAGTTATTTCTGTGGCGCAGCAAGCTGTGTGCGCCACAGAAATACCTACCCTAATAATTGGTGGTGGCAGGATGTGGGCCCCACATAATTTCTGTGGCGCATGGTTCAGCCGTGCGCCACAAAAATAAGCTATTTTTGTGGCGCACACTTCCTCGTGCGCCACAAAAAATCTTTCTGTGGCGCATTTTTGTTGGTGCGCCACAGAACTAAGCTCCACCTATAAGCATTTTCCTACTAGTGTGGACTCAAGGCGAGCCACGAGAGCATAAGTTTCTCCAAAGTCAATTCCTTCAATTTGAGAGAAACCTTGAGCTACCAATCTTGCCGTGTTCCTCACAACAATTCCAAACTCATCTTGCTTGTTCTTGAAAATCCATTTAGTGACTATAACATTGCGGCACTCCTTTGGCTTCTCTAATAACGACCATACTTTGTTGCGCTTGAAGTTGTTGAGTTCATCGTGCATAGCATCCAACCAATTCGGATCTTCAAGAGCTTCAAAAACTTTCTTTGGTTCCACTAGGGAGATATAAGCATGATGATTGCTAAATTAGCCAATTGTCTTCTTGTTGATATTTTTTCTCTTACATCACCAAGAACCTTGTCATGTTTGTGTTCAAGACGTTCCAACATTCTAATTCTTCTAGCAACACGACGGGCCTCAGTCTCTTCCTTGGATTCGCTAGTCCTTGGTGGGATCACTTGATCAACTTGATCATTTGGGTCCCCGTCTTGACCATCAAAATGAGCTTGCTCAATCTCTTGAGTTTGCTCATCATCATGTGCTTGATCTTGGACATCATTTGGTGAGTGATGAATATCATATGGATACTCATCGTAACCATCATGAATCCTTGATTGATCTTGTCCTTGATCTTGTGCATGAGTGGGAGAGCCTTGTTCTTGGGTTGGTGCATCATTAGCTTCAAGAGGAGGAGTTTGATGGTGTTGTGAAGATGAGGGATCCACCATAGTAGAGCATAGTCCTTCCCGAGACGCCACACAGTGTCCCTCAATGGGGCGGAAAAATTCCACACCCATTCTTACTATGGCATCTTGAGGCATTTCATCACCTGCACAAACATCAACTTGCCCCACTTGGGAGCCATCATTTTCCTCGAACTTCACACTACAAGATTCGATGATAATCCCGGAGGATCAAAGACTATATAAGTGTGAGATTCGGCACTGCAACCAACAAATATACCCTCCAAAACTTTAGGGGCAAATTTAGATAACCAAACTCCTTTTATTTTATAGAAACACTTACACCCAAACACCTTAAAGTAGGAGATGTTAGGCTTGTTCCCGGTGAGTATTTCATATGGAGTCTTTTTAAGCCCTTACGGAGATAGAGCCAGTTTGATGAATGACATGCGGTGGAGATGGCTTCGGCCCAAAACTTATAGCGGGATTTGTACTCCGACATCATAGATCTTGCCATATCCATAAGAGTCCAGTTCTTCCTCTCTGCAACACCATTTTGTTGAGGGGTATATGCAGCGGAATATTGATGTCTTATCGCCTCATCACTAAGAAAATCATTGAGTGTGTAGTCCTTGAACTCGGAGCCGTTGTCACTTCTTATTGCCAATATAGGGAGGTTGTGTTGACGTTGCACCTTGGTGGCAAAGTCGATGAAGATTGTTGAGTTTCATCTTTCCTCTTGAGGAAATAAACCCAAGTATATCTTGAATAGTCATCAACAATCACCTAGCAATGTTTCTTCGCACCAAGACTAGCATCAGTGGTAGGACCAAAGAGATCCACATGAAGGAGCTCCAAGATCCTCTTGGAAGAGATAATAGTCTTGCTAGGATGCGTAGAGTCATGCATTTTGTCTTCAACACAAGCCCTACAAACACGATCTTTGGCAAAAGAAACATTGTCCATTAGTCCCACAATATGGTTCCCCTTATGAAGACTTTCCAAAGTTCTCATGTTGACATGGGCCAAGCGGCGATGCCACAACCAACCCACGTCCGCCCTTCCGAATAGGCACATCGCACTTGAGGTGGTGGCCCCCGAAAAGTCCACCACATACAAGTTTTTTTTGCGATACCCAACAAAAGCGACTTTTAGAGTCTCGCTCCACAAGAGGACCACAATATCATTATCAATAAAGATGGCGAAACCCATCTTCTCAAGGGTGGAAATGGACAACAAATTTTAACCAAGGTTTTTGACAAGCATGAAATCCATAAGAGTAATGTTGTGTGCAACCACAACCTTGCTAAAACCCAATACTTTGGATGTTGAATTGTCGCCAAAGGAGACGGTAATTTCATGAATATTAGGCCTCAACTCCTTGACGAGATTCTTGCCACCGGTCATATCACTTGTGCATCCACTATCAAACACCCATTTTGAACCTCCGGCGGCATAGTCTTACATGAGATCAATTCTTGGATTTAGGTACCCATTTTTCAAGGGTTCCTCTTTTGTTAGCAACAAGGGTCTTTGGGACCCAAGCAATATAACCATCATAAGGGCGAACATATTTTGCATAAACATCACCATAATAATCTTTAAATAAAACATAGTGAGGATTAGCAATTCCCGCATCATCATCATCATTAATGGTTTTGGCCTTTGGGGCTTCATCATTAATGACAATTTTCTTCTTTTCTTGTGTGGGCTTGTCCTTCTTCTTGTTTGCCTTCTTTGCCTTGGCATTATAGCCGATGCCCTCCTTCCCATTGTTTGAACTTTTCTTACTCAAAATGTCATCCAAAGATAACTTACTTTGGGGAGAGGAGGCCTTAGAAAGTTCATCCTTCAACCTAGCATTTTCCTCAACAATATTTGCATCATCACAAGTAGAGGTAGAGGAGCTAGGCTCATCATGTTTAGAAAGCCTAATTTGAAGTTTCTCATTAGATTTGGAGAGGAGAGAGTGTTCACTCTTTAAGGCTTTGTGAGCCATGCCTAGTTCATCTAGATCCTTCACAAGTTTCTCATGATCAACACCAAATTTGGCTTTTTCCTTTTTAAGCACTTTTGCCTTAGCCCTAGCATGTGATCTCTTTCTTTAGTGAGTTTAGCCATCTCATCTTGAGGCTTTTCAAGAGTTTCTAGTTTCTCTTCAAGAGAAGCTATAGTTTCTTGTCCTTCCTCAAGAGCCCTTCTTAGAGCATCAAGTTCAAGAGAGTCCTCTCTTTCTATTTTACATTTTTCATCAAGCATAGCTTCTAGTTGTGCTAGACTAGACATGAGAGCACTAACATGCTTTTTGTTGTTACCATTCAAGTTAAAGATGAAATCATCAAACTCTAGCATTTCTTGTTTAACTTTCAAGCTAGCATGATCAACCCCTAGAGCATTTGGGATGGTAGGCATAGTTGGGTTAGGGGATGATACCTCGGAAGATTTATCCATCAAGCAATTTTCTTCCTTCATGTGAATGTCCTCATTGGGGGATTCAATTGGTGATGAAGAGTTGGTGGAGAGGGAAGCAAGAGCAACAAACCTGTTGGAAGTTCCATCTTCTTCATCATCATCATCATCCCCGGATGTGTATTCTTCTTGAGTTGATAGTGTTGGAGATATGCCCAAGAGGCAATAATAAAAGTGGTTATTATATATCTTTATGTTTATGATAAATGTTTATATACCATGCTATAATTGTATTAACCGAAACATTGATACATGTGTGTTATGTAAACAAACAATGAGTCCCTAGTAAGCCTCTTAACTAGCTTGTTGATTAATAGATGATTAGTTTCATAATCATGAACATTGGATGTTATTAATAACAAGGTTATATCATTATATGAATGATGTAATGGACACACCCAATTAAGCGTAGCATAAGATCACGTCATTAAGTTATTTGCTATAAGCTTTCGATACATAGTTACCTAGTCCTTATGACCATGAGATCATGTAAATCACTTATACTCGAAAGGTACTTTGATTACATCAAACGCCACTGCGTAAATGGGTGGTTATAAAGGTGGGATTAAGTATCTTTAAATTATGAGTTGAGGCATATGGATCAACAGTGGGATTTGTCCATTCAGATGACGGATAGATATACTCTGGGCCCTCTCGGTGGAATGTCGTCTAATGTCTTGCAAGCATATGAATAAGTTCATAAGAGACCACATACCACTGTACGAGTAAAGAGTACTTGTTAGGAGACGAGGTTGAACAAGGTATAGAGTGATACCGATGATCAAACCTCGGACAAGTAAAATATCGCGTGACAAAGGGAATTGGTATCGTATGTGAATGGTTCATTCGATCACTAAAGTCATCGTTGAATATGTGGGAGCCATTATGGATCTCCAGATCCCACTATTGGTTATTGGTCGGAGAGAGTTCTCAACCATGTCTACATAGTTCGCGAACTGTAGGGTGACACACTTAAGGTTTGATGTTGTATTAGTAGAACTTGAATATGGAATGGAGTTCGAAGTATTGTTCGAAGTCTCGGATGAGATCTCGGACATCACGAGGAGTTCCGGAATGGTCCGGAGAATAAGATTCATATATAGGAAGTCATTTTATAAGTTTGAAAATGATCCGGGGCATTTATGGAAGGTTCTAGAAGGTTCTAGAAAAGTCCGGAAGAAATCACTTTGGAAGGCGGAGTCCCGAAGGGACTCCACCTCCCATGGCCGGCCAACCCTAGAGGGGTGGAGTCCCGGTGGACTCCACCAAGGGTGGCCGGCCACCCCCCTCATGGAAGGGTGGGAGTCCCACTTGAGGTGGGAATCCCACCTTGGGTAGGTTTCCCTACAACATGGAAGGTTTTGGGTTGGGGTCTTATTCGAAGACTTGTAGTCCAACACTTGGGGGTTCCACCTATATAAAGAGGGGCCAAGGGGAGGGGGTCGGCCACCACAACACCACCACCTTGGCCGCACCCCAAGGAGGCCGGCCACCCCCTCTCCCAAACCCTAGCCGCCCCACCTCCTCCACCTCTCCCGCAACGCTTAGCGAAGCTCCGCCGGAGATCTCCATCACCACCGCCACCACGCCGTCGTGCTGCCGGATTCAAGGAGGAGCTACTACTTCCGCTGCCCGCTGGAACGGGGAGAAGGACGTCGTCTTCATCAACACCGAACGTGTGACCGAGTACGGAGGTGCTGCCCGATCGTGGCACCGTGATCAAGATCTTCTACGCACTTTTGCAAGCGGCAAGTGATCGTCTACCGCAGCAACAAGAGCCTCATATTGTAGGCTTTGTAAATCTTCAAGGGTGAGTCTCGATCATCTCCTCGTTGCTCCCGTCTTCTAGATTGCATCTTGGCTTGGATTGCGTTCTCGCGGTAGGAAATTTTTTGTTTTCTATGCAACGTATCCCTACAGATAGCACAATAGATGTGTCCAAGGAGGACCTTGCCATGAAGCAATGTTCATATTTGATGTGAGGGTTCTCATTGGGGGATTCAAAGCGTGATGAAGAGGGAATATTGGTGGTAGCAATGGTGGCCACTTCCTTTGAGGTTTCTTCTACATCACTATCATCATCATTGTCATCGGAAGAATACTCTTCCTTAGTCATTAGCACAATCCTTGATGGCCTCTTGTTCTTATTATTCTTGTTGTAGAATTTCTTGTTGTGAGTATTTGAGTCTTTGCTCTTGTCCTTGGGAATGAGCCTCCCACCACGAGTTTCTCTATTCTCATATGGGCATTGGGCGATGAAATGGAACTTGTCACCACAATTGAAGCAAGATCTCAATCTTAGGCCCGAGCTCTTGAACCCACTTGTGTTGCTTCTCTTGATGTTTTCTTCCTTTGCTTTGGATGGAATAACCCAAAAGGTTTTTGCATGGAATGCCACCATGTGGTCATGGTAGTGGTATTCCAAATCCTCCGGATAGGACATGCTCCAAGAGGTCCAATAAGGTTCTTGAGTGTTCACTTCTTCCACGGTATTGACCGTCAAAGCAAGGCGTGTACCTCTTGCCATCCCTATAGCACGATTGCGAGAGTCTTGAGAGTTTTGTTCGGCCACCTTGAGAGCTTGCAACTCATGCACCACTTGTTGGGAGGTAAGAGAAGAATATAATTCTCTTCCAAGGAGACTCTTGACATCAATGGGTTCATAAGGCATCATGCAATCAATATACTTGTCCTTGATCCAAAAGTCATCAATATGTTGGGCACCCACATTACGAAAGGCTGATAAGCCTTCTATACATCTCTTGATGATCTTCATCGGGCAACCTCATGAATCCTTTGGCTTGGTTCCGAAGAGCACTATACTTGTTTCTCTTCGTGCTTTCACTTCCCATGAAGATAATGGACAAACCCTGCCAAGCTTCCTTGGCGGTGGTGAATTTTCAAACATAGGCCAAGTCCTTTGTCCCCACACTATTTTGAATCATGTTCAAGGCAATGGAGTTGAGTTGGTTATCAACCTCTTCTCTTCGAGACAACTTGTTGGGGTTGTAAGGCTTGTATCCTTCCATAATAATTCTCCAAAGTTCATTGGAGGCACTGCACACATGAGAGCGAAACTCAAATTGCCATGTACTAAAATATTCAAAATTAAACTTAGGTGGGTCACCTCTATTGTTTATATGAGGGTGGGGAACCGAGATATCGGGGAGCGGAAAGGTGGAGGAACGACATGGTAGCTGTCATCACCATCCGGTCTAGGAGAAGCGCGAGGGGTTTTAATTTTGTCTAAGTGATCACCATCCAAGGGCTTTGTAATAGAGTGTGAGCCCGAAGCATCTCTCTCTACTACAAGGTCCTTGTCCTTATCCTTTTCCTCTACAACGGGGACAGCGGGAGAGAGCGATGTTATAAGCCCCGAAAAGTATAACTTCATACTCTCCATTTGAGCTTCAATGGAGGATCTCAAGGATGTTTCCATCAACTTGAGATCATCCATGGAGGCCGGCTTTGTAGCCCCTTCCGCCGGCATATCGTCTGGCATACTCTTAGGCGGTTAAGCCCGAAATAAGAGCCGAGGATCTGATACCAACTGAAAGGATCGTATGCCGCACCTAGATGGGGGGTGAATAGGTGCTACCCAATTTTTATTTCTTTTTCAATTAAGGCTTGACACAAAGGTAAATTCTCTAGATATCCAACTATGTGAATTTACCTATATGACAAGATAAACAACTAAGCAAGATATAATAGAGCTAATAAGGATAGAGGTAACCGAGAGTGGAGCACGTGGAGACACCGAGATGATTCCCGTAGTTCCTTCCTTTTGAGGGGAAGTACGTCTACGTTTGGATGTGTGTGGTCGCCACGAAGGCCAGACCAACGCCACAAAGGCCTCACTCAGGTCTCCTGTGAGCAACGCCACAAAGGCCTAGCCCACTTCTACTAAGGGATTTCCTCGAGGCGGAAATCGGGCCTTTACAAGGTTCTTGGGGAACACATCCACAACCGAATTGGAGGCTCCCAATATTTGTAACAATACAACAACAATAACAAAAACAAATCAACCACAAGAAACTCGGGTTTCCAAAAGGGAACACTAGGGAAAATGTAAATCGCTTCGGTGAAGATGTAGATCGGGGTCTTCTCCTTCGATTCTCCAAAGATCAAGAGCTTTGGATGGTTGGAGGAGGAGATCTTGTTGTTCTTGTGTTTCTTGAAGTGGCTCTAATGGTGGATGAACTTGAGCAAGAATGAGCAGCTTGTGGTGGAGGAAGAAGAGGGGTATTTATACCCCCTCCAAAATCGAGCCGTTGCAGGAACTGAGGGGGCGGATTATCCGGCTTCATTAAGGGGCGGATAATCCCCCCCCCCCCCGGATTATCCAGGCCAAGCATAAATATCCGGCCCGAGTCCAGGGGGTCTGGCCGCTGAGGTCCTTAGCCGATTTTCAGGGGACGGATATTTTGGAAATATCTGGCCCCAAATTATCCGGCCTGGGCTGATTTTCCTGCTTCTTTACATTTGTTTCTCCACACAAATTCAACCATAAAACACTTCTGCACCAAGTCAACTCACATTAGTGTAACACAACATATATTATCATCAAACATACACTATAAACCGAGAAATGTTCTTTCAGCGTGCGTGTATGGGAACAGTAGTGCACCCCTGCAGGGTAAATCTTTTTGGAAAGCCGTGTCCGCGCTTATGGACGACTTGGAGCTGTTTAACTCGATCATAGAACAACTTACACCTTATATCTATTGACAATAATCTTGCTAATAACTTGTGTAGTAAGTTAGCATTACTAGAACTGATACTCAATAAAATTGTCAACTGTGTGAGTGCCTTTGCCAGTACTTCTTTGCGAAAGGGGATCACATCGGCTGGGTATTTTTGCAGAGTATAGAACTGCTAGCTTATGCGCTCTCTCATCTTCTCTGATAGACAAATGTTGTAGCGTGTCTCTATAAGTTAGTCTTGCTTTGCTGCCGCTAAACTCCACATATAGTCGGGCGATGTTTATAACACTCACCAGTGAGCACAGCTGGTCTAGTCTCGCAAGTACGTGCCTTCGGTACTTACCCTCGTTTTTCTCCCTCTTTTTTGCGGAACGCGCTTTTTGACAAATAGGTACGACAGATGATGAGCAGTACGCTGGAGGCTACTTTGTCGAGTTCACGGACGATGACCTCGTCGAGTAGCAGGATCGCTCCTAGGTAGCAGCCTGGTGGCTTTCTGGTTATGGACCCCGCTTGGTTATGTTCAGGACTATTAGTCCAATTTGGATCTTGTTTGTACCCAGACTATTTGCTTCCGCTATGTATGATGTACTGATGGGACATGTGTCCTTTAGCGTTTCATTTGGATCTTGCTCAGTATAGCGTTGCTATATATAAAATTTATTTCCATCTTTTGAGTCTTAGATGGTTATGTTGTGATATTGAATTTGTATTCCACCCTTGTACCCTGTGCACCGTGCGTGTATGTTTGAAGTGCACAGGAAGGTGTAGCACTCAGGCCTGGGAAATCTAATCGTGAGCCTATCAGGTTGGTGTTGCGTGTGGGCGTGTCGAGCTCTGCTTGGCCTACCCATAAGTTTGGGAATGCGAGGCGACCTCATGGTCCCTTGTAGTGACCTCATACGCATAAATCTCTCATAACTGCGCGCTCTTAGGTTTTCCCTACTCCTGGGGCTTACAGTTATCCAGGGATTGAAGAGGTTGGCTCCGCAGACTGAGCAGTCTAGGTAAAAACAATCTACACATAAAAATAACAAACAAGGCATTCCATACCAATACTTAAGGTTATGCATAATCACACTGGAGCTAAAAGTTTTTAGTACTAACACATTAGATAAGTAGAACTTAAGGTTCTACATACATACATTATAGCTAAAGGTTCTTAGTAGTCCAGTACAACACACCAGACATAATTAGGGTCCAAGTCCTGAGACATAACATATCTACAGCGGTGAGGCATCACGCTGAGCCATGGTAGGTTCACATGTCGCGACGCCTCTTGAGAATCCTGCCGAAACGGGGAAGGCGAGGACCTAGCACAAACCTTCCAAGTGCCTCGTGGTCAGCCTTGCCCTGCCACTCGCGTGCGCTGTGGCGAGTGTCCATGACATGCATCTCCAGGGAAGCCAGCTCACCGTCCTTCACCTTGCAGGGACAGAAGGGGCAAAGATACTTTCTCCTATGCAGTATCTTCACCTTACGAGCCTGGAATCTCTTGATCAGCCTCTGCACGTAGGACTCGAAGTTGTCCTCGTCCACTTCATCATCTGTGTTGTACTGCAAATAAAATTAGTTAGTCATGTGCTTCATACATGAGGGACAGTAAACCAATATAAGAGGTTGCAGACAAACTTAACAGATATTTACTCGATGATTGATCATATATAGAAAGCTTAGAAGTGCAATCTCCATTTATCCCGGTGCATGGAAGATAAAATCAAAGAAAGTTTTAACAATATTACTGTTTGAAATGTTTGAGCCAATTACCTACTCGTCCATGCAGCAGTCATAGCACTTAATAAAAAATATTAATTAGGGGAGATGAACCACCAAGCACTTCCAGCCATCCGTAAGGTCCATCAGGCATGCAACGGTCCAAACAAAGGGGCATGGAGTCATAGCAATCTTGCATGCAGCGCCCAGCCTAATTAACTGCCTCGTTTAATTTCTAGTTTTACTAAAAATCCCAAGAATTAAACCGGTATGGAGAGAGTAGCACAAATAGGTTTTGTGTGGTGTTTCTCTACTTACAATGATTTCCCAACAAGTAAAACAGAAAGATGTAATAACTACACATGCCGAGTTTCCAATAATTAAAACTAGGCGAAGATGATCTTAGTTGCAATATGAATTTGATGTTGATATGCCAGACATTATTATCAATGATTATTTTACCAATTGGTTAACTTACACTCATCTGCAAATCAATGATTATTTTACCAATCAGTACATTATTAGGCATAGCGGCATATTTTTTTCCCCATACGATGACACAAATCAAAGCTTCCACTACCAGTCAAGGTAAATGAACATGGTGAATTTGTTGACGATGTTTATATCTGAATCGTACTCACACAAGAAACGGCCAAGCCTACCTTCGGTTTTCCGTGATGGATCAAAAATTGGTACCAAAAAATCGGTTAAATCGAGCAGCGGGTACCAGATCTACTACATCGAAAAATATAGAACTAGCCTTGTCGACTAACAGACCAGATCTGAGAGGGGAGACAAACATTTACCTCGCAAGGCTCGACATACTCTTGGGGTTCGTACATGGCGTCGATATCCTTGTAGATTGCCTCCATCTCCGCATCGGTCTGAGTAGTGCCTCCTCCTACACCCGCACCGGCAGCCACCGCACCCACACCCACACCAGCACTAGAAGTCATCGCACCCGCGCCGCCGACCAGAGCAGCACCAGCCTCTCCGGCTCCACCGTCCGCCACCGCACTAGTGCCGCCGACCAAACCAGCAGCAGCCGCTCCCGTTGCTGCCCCCGCTCCGCCCTCCAAACCAGCAGCAGCCGTGGCCATGTTGTTGTCCATTGCCGGATCTACGCTTGAGTGCTTTGATGACACGAAATAGGAGTGGAGAGAGGGTGTTGTCGAATTAGGGTTAGGGTTTGCTCTTCCTCTGCTTTTTGCCAGAAATGGGGATGGTAGGGAGGGGATGAGCCCGAGTGGGGTTAAAATAGTGGACTCTTCTGGACTGTGCGCGTGCGTGTAGACCCGTGTTTGTGGACCCGTGTGTACGCGGAAGAGGTACGGGCGTGTACATGGAAGAGGTACGGGCGCGTACGTATTCTTGCAGTGATACGTGTACCCCCTTGGATAACGGGTCCTACGAGTACCCAAATTGAAGGTGAAAAGTTGATCCTGCCCCTCACCGCGGATTAATCTGGGCCGTCATTGTGTTCCGCTCAACATAACCCTTCGCCCTTGGGGGTCTATGGAAGCAGTCACCTACCATTAAAACATGATTATGCTACATTAAAACATGACTAAGTCATGTACTTTTATTATCTATACATGATCACCACCATAGATGGAGTGGGAGGATTGAGTGAACCCATGAACCCATGTACATTGTTCCTATTAGAGAAAACCTTTGTCTTGTCCTATTGTGTGAAGAGGATTGTGACACTTTACTTTGTTTTTTTGTGCACTTTATTTTCTCGCATCAAATCAACCTCCACAACTTAACTAAATTGTTTAGGCCATTATTATTATTACTATTACTACTTATATAAAAGTTGATCAGATTCATGCTCTCTGCTTACTAGTGCTACTGTTTATGAGCTATTTTCTCTTTCGTTCCTCTAATCAGCTCCCGACGCAGTCTTTAAGATAGACTGATCAGTATCTCTAAAATTATATTTTAACAGACCGTGCGACCGGCTACCGGTTATACCAGGTCGCGGTCAAAGCGGCGGACGATGCCCGGTCTTCGGTGATCAATTTCCACGTGCCCTTTTCCCACCGCTCAAGAGCACCATGTATATCCTTTATTTTTTTTCTTTCCTGTCCATCACCCACCACCGCGCCGCCCTTTCCCTCAATGAAGCTATGGATGGCCCAGTGACATGCGTGCCGACGGAGGCGACCTCGGAGCAGAGCAGCAGCAGACAGGAGACGCCGACCTTGGGGGCGACGCACGCGCCTGCCGACAGCATCCATCGCGGAGCAGGCACGGGCCAGGGATGGCGCTCTCGGGGCGGAGCGGCCTAGGCGACCTCCTGGTGGAGCAGCAACGGGCAGGGGACGGAGGTGGGACACGCGCGTGCCGCCGACAGCGACCGCGGGGAAAAGGGCAGACGCCTGCCAAAGACGACGTCGGGGCGGAGCAGCGACGGGCAGGGGATGGCGACCTTGGGGGCCGGGCACCCGCTTGCCGGCGGCGGCGACGGCAGGGCGGGGCGGGCGCGTGCCAGGGACGGCACCCTCGGGGCGGAGCAGCAGCAGGCAGGGGACAGCGGCCTTGGGGGCTGGGCACGCGCGAGCCAGCGGCGGTGACCGCGGGGCGGGGCGGGCGCGTCCCAAAGACGGCTCCCTTGCGGTGGAGCAGGTGCGGCCTTGGGACGGCCACCTAGGGCCGGACCACGCGCGGGCTGGCGGCCACGTCGGGGCGGAGCAGGCCCGGCCGTAGGGGTCCACGCGCGGCCAGTGCACCGCCTCGGCTGCCAGGACGAGGAGGAGGCTGCCCCGCTGCTTTCTCCCGATGGCAGAGACGATGCTTCACGGACGACCTGCTGTTGCTGCTCACCGACGCCCGGCCTTCGCCTCAGCTCTCCGGTGAGCACTCCGGCGGTGGCCGATTCCCCTCCAAGCGAGTTCATGCCCCAGCATTAGGAGACGTCCTGCTTGCGCCGATCCAGATTCTAGCATTTTCCAACTCTTACATATTAATCTTGGTGCTGCAGGTCAAGTGCATTACGCTGTACGAGCAGATGTACAGGTTGGTCTGAAGACGACGATGAGCGGCGATTGGTTCAAGTAGAGCACATTCTGGATGGGCAGATCGACGACTCTAAGGGTAGCATGATGCCATCAACCTCGACTAAATCGTTGTGCAGGTCAGTGTTCTTTAGCTATCAACTCCGTTGTAGTTCCGCGCCGTTTTGACTTTTGACTCATGCATCGGCGGCTTGAGCTCAGTCCAGCTCCTCCCCAACCCTCTCCCTAGCAGTTGTCGGATTTGGGCGTCGTGGCCCAGATGTGTACCACGGGAGCCTCTCTGATCCTTGCATCCTCTGGGTCCTCTTCCCCTCTCCATTGCATTTTTTTGCTTTAATATTTCTTTCTCATCTGTTCATGTAATTCTGGTTTGCAATGCAAAACGTTTAGATTTTCTCTCTTGTGTTCAATAATTTTGGCAGGAACAATGCAGAAGTACATGCCTCCTTACGAAACCGGTCACTCAAAATCATCAGCTTGTACCTCAAAAAAAAAAAAAGCATCAGCTTGCATTATTTTGATGTGGATGATTCCATTCGGATCTAACTTATTTATTTCAGAGGAAGTGGCAACTATACGATTTGTTGAGGCGCGGATCCTAATCATAGATGTACTTGCAGGCTGCAGTTGTGCCGCTGGAGTTGCAGGCGACAGCTGCAATACATACTTTCCGTATGCTGTAGTTCACGGTCTGGGTCGGATGGCTGCCTTCTGACTGGGCTATAATTGTCCCTAGCTTGCAAAATAAATCAGCCCATAAACGAAGCTTGAAACCTGCTGCAGAGTTTGCCGTCTGTTGATTTGGTAAGTCAACTTGCCTTGAAAAATGTTTTATCTTTGTTTGCTGCTCCTTCATTACGATTACGTAAATTATGGTTTTCTGCTACTTCGTTGCTATTACACAAATTAAGTTTCACTAAATTTTCTCAAGACCGTTCAGGGGGAAACTAACACTTATTTTGTTTCCATTCCCATCATCCCACGTCAGCTCTGAAGTTGTTAGTCGAAGGCTCTAATTGAATATTTGATGCAATTATTTCTTGCCGTAGCTGAGAGGTCAGTGGTCTAATGTCAGCTAATATCACTTCCATGTTGGTTACTTGGTCACAGAAGTTTCATGGGCCTAAATGCCCAGTTCATATACTCTTTGTTCCTGGTAGTTAGGCTTACTACATGTCTATGTTATTTTCTGCAGGTAGTCCTGGTTTTGCCTGTTCTACTGAATGTCTTTGGCAGTCTCAGCTGCCTATAGTTTTAGATTCTTCTTCAGGTTCAGGTGCTACATAGGGTGGTTTGTGCTGACATATTTTTTTCAGATTTTGTTTTCTTTCTATTTCTTTTTGTCATGTACATATTCTTTATTTGCAAGAGGTAATGGACTATATGTAAAAGTATGCACCTCAGATCATATCATGGTTTCAGGTAGATTCACTAAGTTAGATATAGCTTGAGATTTGCATTCGGACAATCAAAACATTTCCTGTTCCCTTATCCAGTGTTCAACTGATATAGATGCAATTTGGTAGCTCAAATCTCGATCGTTGCACATTTTAGTGAACTGGACTTTGTATTATCTGCTTTGTCTGATCAATTATATTGTATGCCATTTTTAAAACTATGACACATATGTTAGTCTGTACACTTCTTTGTTAGTGCTTTCATTGGACTTTATAAATCGGTGAGTATTTTCCGTGAACTTACCAATGAACAACACACCATGCTTTACGTTAATTAGACATATTGTTCTTACTGTCTATATTAGAAAAATAGAAATCAGATCATGTTTCAGGTTCAGTTATCTTATAATTAGACATTGTTCTTGCTGTCCCTGTTAGAAAAAATAAATATTGAATCATGTTTTCAGTTAAGTTATCCTAAAATTGGACAGACTTCTTTTGCTGTCCAAGTTGAATAGTTCGTTACATGTTGCACTCCATTTACCGACTCGCAGCAGGCCATCGGTCATAATTATCCTTCTGCTCGAAAGAATTTCTTATTTGCTTCTTTTGCTCTCCTCCTCTCGGGGATATCTTGCAGACATGAGCCTGTCACCTGCTATTGACGAATTTTCTTCTGAAGACGATTCATTTTCTATGGAATGTGACATTGCAGCTGAAACGCACCTCCAGGTTCTTTGGGTTGCTTCTGAGGAGGATTGTCTTCCTATGGAAAAGCGGCATTCCAGCTGCCTATAGTGTTACACGGAAATATTAACCAGTCCATTGATTTATGTGTTGGCACCTGCTCATGGTAAAGGCTTGGAGAATAGGTTTTGGAACCAGAGATAAAGGGAAGAAATCGAAGATGAGTTCCTGACAATCTGAATGAAGGGCATCTTGATTACTTCTTCTGGCTGCTTCCGGGGCTCAACATTCTGACCTTTGTGGTGTACATCTTGTGTGCAAAAATTCAACAGCTGCACTACGGATTAAGCTGCTACCTCTACGATTCTGCTCAGATCTACACTACTTGCAGTTGCAGAGGCTCAGTACTCATTGAAGTATCTTTACGAGCACATGCAATTGCCGATGCAGCATATCCTCTTTATGTTTATGTGATGTTGCACGATGGTTGTTTAATGCCTATGATCCTTTATTTTCAGTCTCGCTGTCATGAGTGTTCCTTAAGTTTGTAATGGGTTTAACATTAACAGTTGATGTCTCTTATTTTCTGTCTTTGGCCTCTACATTTTACTATGTCTATAATCTATTTTATCAGTGTGATTGTGTTACTATCCATTAAGTGATCACTTCTGTACCCTGAAAGAAAAAGGTTGGATGACTGCTTATTAAACATAGTGATCTTTCCCGTTGGTAAAATAAAAAGATTGCAAGCTGAGAACTCCATCTTCAAGGATGTAGTTGACCGACTGAATAGCACCTCAGGATACTCTTGAGTAAGATGATCACTGAATAATAATGTATGTATTCGACTTTCCTTTCACAAAGTCACAAAAAAACTATTACCGTAGATATTTTGTTTTCGGCTATCCTAATACCCACTTGAAAATTCTTACCAAGTAAAGCAATATGAGCACGGATAGCGCAGTTAGTTACTTAATCCGATATGGAAAAGTTAGTATTGTTAACTACATTCTCTTACGAATATATGGACCTTTTCGGTGGTACTACCTACCAGTAGTCTACATATACATATTCCTTATCTGCATAAAAGTCGCTCCACCGGCGCAGCGTGCCGCCCTCTTCCCACGCCAATAAAGAGATGTCACTTGCCAGTAAGCATAAACCTCAAAACAGCGGTTACCCAGAAGCAATGCAGTTGTAAGAAAATACTCAACTTTCGGAAATTCAATTCGGCTCCCGTGTGCGTATGCTCCTATACCAAAAAATTATATTTCGAGTTGTCGAAAATTTTTGACAAAAAATTCTACATGTACATCTTCATAATATATGTGCATTTGTCAAGTTTCACGAAAAAACAATATATTTTATGGTCTATGTAAAAAAGAGAAAATTTATCTTGTAAAAAGCATTATTTTTAGGACTGAGTTTTCTCTTTTTTACACACGTTACATGATCAGTCCATTTTTTATGAAACAACTTTGTGAGCGTGTAGCACGTGAAGATGTACGTGCAAATTTTTCGTTTCAATTTTTTTGAAATTCCAAATATGTGTAAGATGAAATTCAAAATAAAGGGAGCATATGCTCCCATGTTCCAAAACACCTTTCTCTTCGCATTCGACACCTGCACATATCCTCAGTTCCAAGAACACGTCAATTCAGACTGAGAAGAGAAAGATTGGTTAAAGGCAGATATCATAGAGTACTACTGATATGCTATGTGTAATATTATGGAGCTACCAACTACTCTAGACAATATGTGCCTTTGATGCATTGTGGATGACGGAGTAGCTGTGACCCATGTGTGTAATAACATAAGATGTAATCCAATGTTCCACAATAGCACGAAGATATCTACCGCTCCAGCAGCAACAAGCCCTTCTGCTATGTCTTCAGTTCAGATCCATCACTCAGATGTCTCGCCACGGGCGCGGCGCGCCAATGCCTCCTAGTAATCAACTAAAACTTGTGACAATTTAGTTGTAGGAAATATTATATTTTTCTTCTTGCTTCTGTGGATCGATACCCTACTTCTACATTGAATTTTACTACGATGATCTCCTGCTGACGAGGCGGTTCCTCGGTAATGCCCATCATGAGGGGCTTGGGTTTTAGAGAAAGACGACGATGGAGGTTCCGGGAGCGAGGCGGTACACGACGTACACAGGTTCACGTCCCCGCGGTGGAGGATCGCTACGTCCTGCTAGCAATTCACTATATGAATATATGTGTACAGGGGGCCGCCATAGGCGGAGTTGTTGTATCTAGTCTAGTTCTAATCTGCGGGTTGCGATGTCTAGGCGTGTCGCCTCTACAATTATGTTTCTGAATATGCGTATCTAATGGGTGCCCCTGCCTGGCTTTATATATCAGCCAAGCTAGGGTTTACAAGAGTCCTAGTAGGATTCGTATTGGAGTCTTCTTTCCTTGTTGTCCAAGTTGATTTTCCTTGCGGGTCTAGCTCGTCGAGTCCTTGTGCTGGTCCAGCTTCATAGTTTGCACCGGGTATGGTAATGTCGAGTATCCGAAGGGTTATGCCCACGTCAGTAGCCCCCCGAGTGTCTGGCCGAAGTGAAGCTTCGGGCAGAGATTAAAGTTGTCTTCGCCGAATGTCTTGACCATCCGTTGAATCTTGTGCTTGATGTAGAGTCGAGGTTGCTTTCTGTCGGATGCGCGAAGCGCTCCCGATGGGAGTAGCCCCCCGAGTCTATGGGCGGGTGCCTGCAGCCGCACATAGACTCAAGTTGTAGTACTCGAAGATCTTGATGTTGATGCCGGCGTCTTCTGGTTTATTCTTCTTTGTCGACGAAGCTGCCATTTTTTATCGGGTGCGCGACCAGCGCTCCCGATGGGAGTAGTCCCCGAGCCTGTAAATGAATATGAAATAGTCATGTATAGGGTGTTAAAAAATCCTGAGTCGAATACCGTAGACTTTTTCAAGTTCCGAGAACTTGATGCCGATGACTCTGATGATGCCATAGATAGAGGAGTTGATGATTCAGATGATATCCCAGTGGAGCCGATGATTGAGATGATGGCCCAGAGGAGCCGATGATTGAGATGATGGCCCAGAGGAGCCGATGATTTGGATGGTGGCCCAGAGGAGCCGATGATTTGGATGATGGCCCAGAGGAGCCGATGATTGGGGTGATGGCCCAGAGGAGCCGATAATTTTATCGGGTGCGTGTCCAGCGCTCCCGATGGAAGTAGCCCCCGAGTCTGGGCACTGATGCTTGCAACCGTGAGTAGACTCAAGTCGAGCAACCCGATGTTTATAGTTTTCTTCAGGTGCCGTTGACACATTGTTGTTTATTTCAAGGGGCAATTCTTAATGCACCTTGAGCATCGTTGATGCCATTGTTTGTAATTTTATCGGCAGCAAATTATTTGAGTGATCAGCTCGTGTTGCAGGTCTTGCTAAACCCGTTGTATGTGCAACTTTGCTTTCAACCGATGCATCTCTTGACAGCAGCTCCCGAATAGATCGGTGGCACTAAATCTGCCGATGACTCCGTCACTCTTTGATACTTCTGCAATGTAAAGTATCGAGCGTGGGTCGTTTTCGTATGTGTTTCATGATCCTTGCTATCTGCGGCACTCTTTGAGGCATCTATAGCAAAGGAAAAGAGTAAGGTTCCCGTTGTTTCATTATCCTTGCTATCTGCGGCACTCTTTGAGGCATCTATAGCAAAGGAAAAAAGTAAGGTCCCCGTTATTTCATGATCCTTGCTATCTGCGGCACTCTTTCAGGCATCTATAGCAAAGGAAAAGAGTAAGGTCCCCGTTGTTTCATGATCCTTGCTATCTGCGGCACTCTTTGAGGCATCTATAGCAAAAGAAAAGAGCAAGGTCCCTGTTGATTTTGCATCATAGCACTCGTAGTTTCAGAGGCTTTTTTAGAGTGCAATCTCTGGGCGTATTTTCCATCACACCGATGTTCGTTGTAATATACGAACAAGGTTCCTGACGATGTAGTTCGGTTGTCCCGAATTACTGCAATTCTTCAAAGAAATAAAACTTGAGTCTTCAAATCTTCTTGAATTCCAGCGGACCAGCGCTCCCGATGGGAGTAACCGTAATAGTTCGAAGATATTCCAGGAGATGAATCCACCAACCCGAGAGTGCATCAGGTTGAGATATATCCAGAGCCGAGGAAGTCAGGTCCATTAGCTCGGCTGCGGCGAGGCCAATATAGCACCTGGTATTTTTTGTATCGGATGACTGGATATTTTACTGCATAAAACTGGGCACTTGTCGACCATACTGGTTCACGTGTACCCGATAGAAATTGTATTGAGACTCCTGACCGTGACCCAATTGCTTGATGGAGAGGTTACGCCTAGCTAGAAAGTTTTTTTTTCTTCCTGGATTTGATCCGTGCTATGCAGCTTGGCCGTAACCGATTTGATCTTCTCTTCTTTAATCCTTGCTCCAAATAGCATGTGCAAGAAACCAAATCAAAGGCACCTTGTGGTGCTTCGGCGTGGAGGTTGGGCTGAATTAAAACTTCTTGGAATTTAATCGACTGCGTGTCGTGACGCATGCCTTAGGAGCTTGACCCGATCGCTGCTGTCTTGACTTGTCGTTCCTTTTGCCTTGGAGCTTGACCCGATCGCTGATGCTTGCGCCATATATATCAGAACCAAACGTATGATAAACGTAGAGAAGCGAAGATATATTCTTTGACTGCGCGTGATGAAGAGGATCCGCGAGACTGGTGACGATCTTGATGACGCTGATAACGAAGGATCCCACCGAGATGACAAAATCCAATCGACGCGATTTCCACAGACGGCGTCAATTGACGAGGCGGTTCCTCGGCAATGCCCACCATGAGGGGCTTGGGTTTTAGAGAAAGACGACGATGGAGGTTCCGGGAAGGAGGCGGTACACGACGTACCCAGGTTCACGTCCCCGCGGTGGAGGATCGCTACGTCCTGCTAGCAATCCATTATGTTTCTGTTGACTGCCAAAACCCACCGACGGGCAGCGGCCTTGTCAACACCGTAGAGCCGGGAAGAGCCTAGAGCTGCGGCTGGCTGAGACCCCTCCGAGCGACGGCCCGCAATGCTCTTCTGGTCACACGCGGCGATGCGAAGTGCAAGGGCGTGCCACCTGACCTATACCTGGCCAGGAAGGTGATGGGGATGCCTCGCTTAGTTTCCTGCAGGGCATACATGTAAACGTTAAATACGAGCCTCGATCGGCTCTCAGGTTATCCTGTGAATCGGCTCAAAGAGCCGATCCACCCATGATTCGTACGGGGTGCACGAATACTTGGTGGTCCTGCTTGATCAAGATAAAGCTAATGAGACCTACGACGATTTAGGGTTTTCACCGCATAATCGGATCATCCTACTCCAGGTTGGGCCTCGCGGCCACGCACGGTGCTCATAAGCCGATCCTAAACAAGGCCTAAAAACCAACATGAAGTTGATCCTCGGAACATCCTGTTTAGGACTTGCGAACGCCACCCTACGTGCCACTGGATCCTCCCCCTTTGTAAGGCCTAACTATTGCAGATATTAAACTAATCCTTGTAGAACAAGGAGCAATCGTAACGGATCAGATCTACTAAATAATGATCAAGCGGGGTGCCGCCCCCACGCCTGAGATAGGCGTGAGGGCGGCTAGATATGCGAGGGTTGCACTACGTAAGCATGCTTAAACGAAGAACAATGCTAACCCTAACACATCTATGATAACTACGTTGCTCGCCATCAAAAGCGCTTCAGTACGAGCAACGCATGAACAACGTGGGGCTTGTGCTGCCTAGATCGCAAGATGCGATCTAGGCAGCATGTCGCTTACCCGATAGAAACCCTCGAGACGAAGGAGTTGGCGATGCGCCGAGATTGGTTTGTTTTGGGGTTGAACGTGAGTTGTTGTTTATTCCATAAACCCTAGGTACATATTTATAGTCCAGGGGACTTTCTAATGTGGGCGTGCACCAAACCGTGCACGAGTAAGATTCTATCTCTAAACTAAGATACGATCTAATATGTTACAGATACACGGGCAATTAAGCCCAACTTGGTATAAAAGGCCGATCCACATACTTCTTCTATATATATTTCTTCACGTCCTCTTGATCGCGGCCCACCTCTGACTCGGTCAAATCCTGGTGATAACACATGCCCCCCTGGTTTTGGAATTGGTAATTCCAAAATCACTCTGCTTTCCTTCGTCGGGTCATGTCGTGGCAGAACCGTCGCAGTATCCCTCATGATGATGCCTTGCCTTCTCAACTTCTCCGCGTGACCTGGCAGTTTTCTTTTTCTTTTTTAGGCACCACTTCCTCGGAAACTGTTGTGGCATTGAATTTCCACTATATCCTCCTTCGATTTAACCGCTCTGAACAGTTCTCCTTCGTATCTCCTCCGCATTAGCACTCCAAAAGCCCTCCCAGCCACCATGTCTTCCTCCTCCTCTGCCCCATCGGATCTTGCCAGCCAATCCTCCACGTCCCGTGAGCCGACGCCGGAGTACGACGCGGCGGCGGTCCACGCGGCCAACACCCGCCGCGCCATTGCGGCCGGAGAGGAGTCAGACCATGACTTCTCCATCTGGTCCGAGGACGACCAGTCCTTGACGGACGGGGAGAGCGACCTCCGCTTCCTCGCCGTTGGGGGAGCGGAGGAGGAGAGTGACGACGACAGCTTCTCCTGCGACTTCACCTCTTCCGGGGAGGAGGAGGAGCAGGAAAAGGAGGAGGAGGAGGACGACGACGAGAGCTCCTCCGACGAGCCGCCGGCCAAGCGGTTCTGCCCTTGGCCGGGCAATCTTAGCGACTTCGACAGCGACGAGGACGACGTTGACGAAGAAGATGAAGATAACGAGGGCCCGGTCGGCGGCCATTGGAGCGACGACGAGCCCGCCGGGAGCAGCGCCGATAGTGGCGATGACGGCGACGACGAGGGCAGTGATGGCCCATAGATAGGACCTCTAGAATAGGGCCAGTAGTAGTAGGTGGGGCAATGGATCCCCTAGTATTTCCCTTTTGAGAGCAATTAGCTTTTTATGTAAGAAATCTCATCTTAATCAATGAAGAACTTTTCCCCAATCTTGATTTTGCCGATTCCTTCTGAGTTTAATTGAGCCGATTCTCTCTTTTGCCAATGCATAATGAGCCGATCGCACCGCATCGGTCCTTTGAAATTCACCCTTCTCTTCTTCAGCTGACGATTTTCTGAATCTGGTGGAAAATGCAGGATTTTCAGGAAAACCTTCGAACTTTCCAACCAAACCCAATAATCCTTTTCAGTACCCATCATCGTGAAGAAGGTTGCAATGAAGGATCAGCCGATGGTATCCTCATCGGTTCTTTTAAACAGAGTATCCACTAGGCCGGCTGCCCCCCGAGCCTTACTCGAGCCTGCTGCCCCCCGAGCCTCACTCGAGGCGAGAATGTCAGAGAGAATGCGCCACAGCCCACCCTCTTTCTTCCTCCGACAGCCGATGATCTTCCGTTTCAGCTGAACTAGCCCCAAAGATTGGAAATCCTTGACAAAAAAAGGTTCAGGAACCCGGATCGGCTCGAAGCAGCTGGAGAAGTTTCCATTGTTTTACTCCCTCGAGGCAACAGAAGGCACCACCGTTGGTCTAAATATTGCATAATTCCACTACAGTCGATGGCACCACTGGAGAAGTTTCCATTGTTTTTTTTTATCGGCCGATTTTTCTTAATCGGCCCCCAATGTTTCATTGCACGTATGTCCTCACATGTGTATCTGCACACGTTCATCTGATTATGTGCCCCCCGAGCCGATACCTGCTGGATGACTGCAGATATCGGCTTGTATGGATAGCCAGGGCACTGCACTTGCACGTCGGCTTCGCAAAAATCCATGCTGACTCTCGTCTGCCGACGTGGCCACTGCTCTGCAGATCGGTGTTGAACGCAAGCAGAACATGTGATGAAGATAATTTTGGCCGATTGCTGGAATCGGCCTCCATATCCATTAGAGAGCTGACTGAAGGTCCTGTAATGTCCCTTCATAAACTTTTTGGGGCCGATCACAAGGATCAGCCTCGCCTGGTTTGCTCATTGGTTTAATCTTGCTATTCGGTTAGGCTGGATAAAACCAACCCAACCTCTGACTTGATGCGCTTGCTGTCGTCCACCTTGAGTGCACCGTAGAGTCGTGGAGCACTACGCTCCGTCGGCAAGACGAGCACCATGTTTGTGCCAGCCGATGTCTCATCATCGGCTTTCCTCTGTTTGGGGCGCCACTCCATTTTCCGTGGACGACCCTCTTCATCCAGGGTTCGCTGAACCTTTGCAGCCAGATCAGGTCGTGCCTTCCTTAGCGTATGCAGGTATAACCTCTCGGCTTCCTCCAGGCCGCGCAATCGCTGAACCCTGCGCTTTTGGGAACGGCTGAGTCCGTCAGGGCACCACCTTGGCCGGTGATACCTGTCTTCTTCTACTTCTCCCTCGTCTTCTGAATCCTCAAGATCTGCCCAACGAGGTGACTCAGCGCGTTTGCTTTGTGGCGGGAGAGGCCCTAGGCGCTCGAACACAGACACGTTGGCTGCCTCCTTCTTCTTCTTGTTGCATTCTGGGCAATTGCCGATTGTGGGTAATCGGCTCATTCCTGAATCCCAGCAGTGTCTGAAGAAAGGGCAGTCCCAGTGCTTGGCGTTGTCATCTTGCTCCCTTGATTTTTCCGTGGCACGGCGCTCGTGCTCCTCCTCATCGTGATCATGCCGACGATGTCTTCTGGCTTCTCTAGCCAAACGATCTCCTTCATCATCATAGTTGGTCCGTCGGCGTTGGTCATACTGACTCACATATTTGTTGAGGAGGTGATCAGAGAGGGGTCGCTGATATCTTATATTCTTCACCTCGTGCCATCATGACGGAGCCGATCGCGTGGAGCGGCCTCCTCTGTATCCTTGCTATGAGAGCAGCTGCCCTCATCTCCATCTTTGCCAGAGTGGTTCCCAGGTCCTACCACGTTGATGCTGAACGAGGGACCTGGCTGGCAACCCTCAGGGTAGGTGACTTCCACCATGTTAACGGCGGGGAAGGGTTGGGTGTCGACCTTCATGGCGTACTGGTTGAAAATTAGCCGCCCCTTCTCTATCGCCGCTTGGATGTGCTGACGCCACACCATGCAGTCGTTGGTGGCATGGGAGAGCGAGTTGTGGAATTTGCAGTACGGCTTTCCGTTCAGCTCTTTCGCCGTGGGGATCTTGAGACCTTCAGGAATCGTCAACTGTTTCTCCTTGAGCAGGAGGTCGAAGATTTGTTCAGTCTTGGTCACGTCAAAATCAAATCCCCTAGGCGGCCCTGGTGGCTTTACCCATTTGCAGGCCACGGGGGTTCCTTCCCGAGTCCACTCAGCCACTGCTATTTCTTGGTCTCCCGTAGGCACTTCATCTTCCTCTGTACCGACCATGACTACTGCACGCTTGAACTTGTCTTGGTACAGGTCGGGGTGGCGCTGTTCATATGCTGATAGTTTCTGAACCATGTGTGCCAGCGAGGGATAATCTGCTTGGGAGGCCATGTCCTTGAGCTGTGTTGCAAGGCCTGCTACTGCCAACTCGACTGCTTCCTTTTCAGTTATACGAACCGAATAACATCGGTTCCTAAGATTCCTGAAGCGCTGGATGTACTCCGTCACCGTTTCCCCGCGCTTCTGACGTAGTTGTGCTAGATCGGCAATGCCAGACTCGGAAGCTTCTGAATGGTATTGCATATGGAACTGTTCTTCCAACTGCTTCCAAGACTGGATGGAGTTTGCTGGCAAAGAGGTGTACCATCCGAAAGCCGATCCCGTGAGGGACTGTGAAAAGAGCCTCACGCGTAGCTGATCCGACACTGAAGCCGGTCCTAGTTGAGCCAAATATCGGCCGACGTGCTCGATGGAGCTGGAGCCATCTGATCCACTGAATTTGGAGAAGTCAGGGATCCGATATTTAGGTGGCAGCGGGATCATCTCGTAGTCGTCGGGGTACGGCTTGGAATAGCCGACTGCCCTTCTTTTCGGCACCATGCCGAACTGGTCTCTCAGTATGGTGCTGATCCGATCCATTGTGCTTGGCTGTAGGAGTCGCACTCTGAAGATTCGCCGGGGTGGCGTACTTAGCCAGCCATGTTTGCTTTTCCAGCTCTGAGCCAACTGCAGGAGCTGGGCTCGGGAGTTTCGTCGGTGTGGCATACTTAGTTAGCCACGTCTGCTTCTCAAGCTCTGTTGCTGACGTTCCTCCTGTCTTCGCCGGAGTCCCCGATGTTGTGGCCTGGTTTGTGAGTGCCCAGTCACCACAATCTGGCACATACGTGCACGCGTATCCTTGAGGGATCTCCTTAGGCGCCTCCATTAAGAACTGGTAGTCACTAGGGTCACCACCAATCCTGTAGACGAGGAATGCCGGTGTAGTCGGCACTTCAGCAGGTGCTGCCAACGCATATGGCAACGGTGGACGGGACTGGAGTGGCAACTCTCCTTGATGAGTCCCGAGAGCTGGTCCCGACGGCGAGTGCCGGTGGCTCATGATCTCTCGGATCACGCGCAGAGCGAAACGCTCCAACACGTTGACCAAGTTCTCAGAGTGGCGGTGTAGCGAGTGAGCCACCAAGTAGTTGATCTCCTGCCGCAGGCCCCTGGTGCGTTCCTCCGACGGGGTTGATACGTCTCCAACGTATCGATAATTTCTTGTGTTCCATGCCACATTATTGATGTTATCTACATGTTTTATGCACACTTTATGTCATATTCGTGCATTTTCTGGAACTAACCTATTAACAAGATGCCGAAGTGCCGAGTTCTGTTTTCTGCTGTTTTTGGTTTCAGAAATCCTAGTAACGAAATATTCTCGGAATCGGACGAAATCAACGCCAAAGTTCCTATTTTCATCGGAAGCATCCAGAACACCCGGGAAGGACCGAGAGGGGGCCACGGGGCCACCAAACCCTAGGCTGGCGCGGCCAGAGGGGGGGCCGCGCCGCCCTATGGTGTGGCCCCCCTGTCAGCCCTCCTGCGCCGCCTCTTCGCCTATATAAAGCCCCTGGATCAGAAAACCCGATACCAATTGACGAAACCCACAGAAACCTTCCAGAGCCACCGCCATCGCGAAGCCAAGATCTGGGGGACAGGATCTCTGTTCCGGCACCCTGCCGGAGCGGGGAAGTGCCCCCGGAAGGCTTCTCCATCGACACCGCTGCCATCTCCACCGCCATCTTCATCACCGCTGTTGCTCCCATGAGGAGGGAGTAGTTCTCCATCGAGGCTCGGGGCTGTACCGGTAGCTATGTGGTTCATCTCTCTCCTATGTGTGTCAATACAATAATCTCATGAGCTGCCTTACATGATTGAGATTCATATGATGATGCTTGTAATCTAGATGTCATTATGCTAGTCAAGTGGGTTTTACTTATGTGATCTCCGGAGACTCCTCGTCCCACGTGTGTAAAGGTGACGAGTGTGTGCACCGTGTGGGTCTCTTAGGCCATATTTCACAGAATACTTACTCATTGAATGGCATAGTGAGGTGCTTATTTATATCTCTTTATGATTGCAGCATGTTTGTATCACTACTATCTATGTGCTACTCTAGTGATGTGTTATTAAAGTAGTTTATTCCTCCTGCATGTGTGCAAAGGTGACGGTGCGTGCACCGTGTTAGTACTTGGTTTATGCTATGATCATGATCTCTTGTAGATTATGGAGTTAACTATTGCTATGATAATATTGATGTGATCTATTCCTCCTACATATGCATGAAGGTGACGAGTGTGCATGCTATGCTAGTACTTGGTTTAGTAGCGTTGATCTATCTTACACTAAAGTTTACTTAAACATGAGCATTATTGTGGAGCTTGTTAACTCCGGCATTGAGGGTTCGTGTAATCCTACGCAATGTGTTCATCATCCAACAAAAGTGTAGAGTATGCATTTATTTATTCTGTTATGTGATCAATATTGAGAGTGTCCACTAGTGAAAGTCTATTCCCTAGGCCTTGTTCCTAAATACTGCTGAGTTACTACTGCTTGTTTACTACTGCTGCGTTACTACTACTGCGTTACTACTGCTTGTTTCTTGTTTCTATTGCGTTACTCTCGCTGCAATACCACCACCATCAACTACGCGCCAAGCACTTTTACGGCACCGTTGCTACTGCTCATACTTATTTATACCACCTGTATTTCACTATCTCTTCGCCGAACTAGTGCACCTATTAGGTGTGTTGGGGACACAAGAGACTTCTTGCTTTGTGGTTGCAGGGTTGCATGAGAGGGATATCTTTGACCTCTTCCTCCCCGAGTTCGATAAACCTTGGGTATCCACTTAAGGGAAACTTGCTGCTGTTCTACAAACCTCTGCTCTTGGAGGCCCAACACTGTCTACAAGAATAGAAGCTCCCGTAGACATCAAGCACTTTTCTGGCGCCGTTGCTGGGGAGGAAAGGTAAAAAGGCACTCATACTCCGGTCTCAGGTAAAGTACTTTTCTGGCGCCGTTGTGTGTGTGCTCGAAGCTATTTCCTTTAGATCCTGCAATTGCATCTTTTTGTTTCTTGTTTACACTAGTTTGGCATAATGTACAAGAGTGAGCTTCTTATTCTATTTCCTGATTTAAAACATGGATTGTTTGATGCGAAAATTAAAAACCTATGAAATCTTATTTGCATGCTTGGTAGTAATATTAGTATGAACGCTTTGAACACCATTGTTGATAATGATATAGAAAGTTCTAAGCTTGGGGAAGCTGGTTTTCATGATATTTTTAGTCCCCCAAGCATTGAGGAGAAAATTTTCTTTGATGATACTTTGCCTCCTATTTGTGATGATAATGATAGTGGTCTTTTGGTACAACCTACTACGGAGAGTGAATTTTGTTGTGATTATACTATGCCTCCTACACTTGATAAGAATAATAATGATAGCTACTTTGTTGAATTTGCTCCCACTACAACTAATAAAATTGATTATGCCTATGTGGAGAGTAATAATTTTATGCATGAGACTCATGATAAGAATGCTTTATGTGATAGTTATATTGTTGAGTTTGCTCATGATGCTACTGAAAGTTATTATGAGAGAGGAAAATATGGTTGTAGAAATTTTCATGTTACTAAAATGCCTCTCTATGTGCTGAAATTTTTGATGCTACACTTGTTTTATCTTCCTATGCTTGTTACTTTGCTCTTCATGAACTTGTTTATTTACAAGATTCCTTTGCATAGGAAGCATGTTAGACTTAAATGTGTTTTGAATTTGCCTCTTGATGCTCTCTTTTGCTTCACATACTATCTTTTGCGAGTGCATCATTAAAACTGCTGAGCCCATCTTAATGGCTAAAAAGAAAGAACTTCTTGGGAGATAACCCATGTGTTATTTTGCTACAGTACTTTGTTTTATATTTGTGTCTTGGAAGTTGTTTACTACTGTAGCAACCTCTCCTTATCTTAGTTTTGTGTTTTGTTGTGCCAAGTTAAGCCGTTGATAGAAAAGTAAGTACTAGATTTGGATTACTGCGCAGTTCCAGATTTCTTTGCTGTCACGAATCTGAGCCCACTGCCCTGCAGGAAGCTCAGAAAATTATGCCAATTTACGTGCATGATCCTCAGATATGTACGCAACTTTCATTCAATTTGAGCATTTTCATTTGAGCAAGTCTGGTGGCCTAATAAAATCCATCTTTACGGACTGTTCTGTTTTGACAGATTCTGCCTTTTATTTCGCATTGCCTCTTTTGCTATGTTGGATGAATTTCTTTGATCCATTAATTTCCAGTAGCTTTATGCGATGTCCAGAAGTGTTAAGAATGATTGTGTCACCTCTGAACATGTTAATTTTTATTGTCCACTAACCCTCTAATGAGTTGTTTCGAGTTTGGTGTGGAGGAAGTTTTCAAGGGTCAAGAGAGGAGGATGATATACTATGATCAAGGAGAGTGAAAGCTCTAAGCTTGGGGATGCACCCGGTGGTTCACCCCTGCATATATCAAGAAGACTCAAGCGTCTAAGCTTGGGGATGCCCAAGGCATCCCCTTCTTCATCGACAACATTATCGAGTTCCTCCCCTGAAACTATATTTTTATTCCATCACATCTTATGTGCTTTTTCTTGGAGCGTCCGTTTGTTTGCTTTTGTTTTTGTTTGTGTTTGAATAAATTGGATTACATCATGCTTGTGTGGGAGAGAGACACGCTCCGCTGGTTCATATGAACACATGTGTTCTTAGCTCATAATATTCATGGCGAAGTTTCCTCTTCGTTAAATTGTTATATGGTTGGAATTGGAAAATGATACATGTAGTAATTGCTATAATGTCTTGGGTAATGTGATACTTGGCAATTGTTGTGCTCATGTTTAAGCTCTTGCATCATATGCTTTGCACCCATTAATGAAGAAATACATAGAGCATGCTAAAATTTGGTTTGCATATTTGGTTTCTCTAAAGTCTAGATAATTTCTAGTATTGAGTTTGAACAACAAGGAAGACGGTGTAGAGTCTTATAATGTTTTCAATATGTCTTTTATGTGAGTTTTGCTGCACCGGTTCATCCTTGTGTTTGTTTCAAATAAGCCTTGCTAGCCTAAACCTTGTATCGAGAGGGAATACTTCTCATGCATCCAAAATACTTGAGCCAACCACTATGCCATTTGTGTCCACCATACCTACCTATACTACATGGTATTTTCCCGCCATTCCAAAGTAAATTGCTTGAGTGCTACCTTTAAAATTCCATCATTCACCTTTGCAATATATAGCTCATGGGACAAATAGCTTAAAAACTATTGTGGTATTGAATATGTAATTATGCACTTTATCTCTTATTAAGTTGCTTGTTGTGCGATAACCATGTTTATCGGGGAACGCCATCAACTCATTGTTGAATTTAATGTGAGTTGCTATGCATGTTCGTCTTGTCCGAAGTAAGGGCGATCTACACCGAGTTGAATGGTTTGAGCATGCATATTGTGAGAGAAGAACATTGGGCCGCTAACTAAAGCCATGATCCATGGTGGAAGTTTCAGCTTTGGAAAAATATCCTCAAATCTCTAATGAGAAAAGAATTAATTGTTGTCAAATGCTTAAAGCATTAAAAGAGGAGTCCATTATCTCTGTCTATGTTGTCCCGGTATGGATGTCTAAGTTGAGGATAATCAAAAGCGAGAAATCCAAATGCGAGCTTTCTCCTTAGACCTTTGTACAGAGCGGCATAGAGGTACCCCTTTGTGAAACTTGGTTAAAGCATATGTATTGCGGTGATAATCCAGGTAGTCCAAGCTAATTAGGACAAGGTGCGGGCACTATTGGTACACTATGCATGAGGCTTGCAACTTATAAGATATAATTTACATGATGCATATGCTTTATTACTACCGTTGACAAAATTGTTTCATGTTTTCAAAATCAAAGCTCTAGCACAAATATAGCAATCGATGCTTTTCCTCTATGGAGGACCATTCTTTTACTTTCATTGTTGAGTCAGTTCACCTATTTCTCTCCACCTCAAGAAGCAAACACTTGTGTGAACTGTGCATTGATTCTTACATATTTGCATATTGCATTTGTTATATTGCTTTGCATTGACAATTATCCATGAGATATACATGTTATAAGTTGAAAGCAACCGCTGAAACTTCATCTTCCTTTGTGTTGCTTCAATACCTTTACTTTGAATTATTGCTTTATGAGTTAACTCTTATGCAAGACTTATTGATGCTTGTCTTGAAGTGCTATTCATGAAAAGTCTTTGCTTTATGATTCACTTGTTTACTCATGTCATACACATTGTTTTGATCGCTGCATTCACTACATATGCTTTACAAATAGTATGATCAAGTTTATGATGGCATGTCACTCCGTAAATTATCTTTGTTATCGTTTTACCTGCTCGGGACGAGCAGTAACTAAGCTTGGGGATGCTGATACGTCTCCAACGTATCGATAATTTCTTGTGTTCCATGCCACATTATTGATGTTATCTACATGTTTTATGCACACTTTATGTCATATTCGTGCATTTTCCGGAACTAACCTATTAACAAGATGCCGAAGTGCCGCTTCCTGTTTTTCGCTGTTTTTGGTTTCGTAAATCCTAGTAACGAAATATTCTCGGAATCGGACGAAATCAACGCCAAAGTTCCTATTTTCATCGGAAGCATCCGGAACACCCGGGAAGGACCGGAGGGGGCCACGGGGCCACCAAACCCTAGGCCGGCGCGGCCGAGAGGGGGCCGCGCCGCCCTATGGTGTGGCCCCCCGTCAGCCCTCCTGCGCCGCCTCTT
>NC_061513.1:228554307-228591310 GCF_022539505.1 Lolium rigidum | reverse complement strand
GCCACGTGTCGGTTGCATGACGTCGGCCGATCAACGGGCTCCCGGAAACACTTGGGCAACGGTCCGATTTTCCGTGGCGGAAGGGCGCCCAAGCGCGACGGACCGAAAAAATCGTCGTAGGACTTTGCCTGACGCAGTTTCCACAACAGAACCCATATCGTCAGGTTAGGCCCATAGGCGACGAAAAATACCCCTTAGCGGACGATTTTGAGACATTGTCTATCAGAACTTTTCTTGTAGTGGTCCTTCGCATGTGCGTCGACTTCATGTGTCTCAATAAACATTGTCCAAAGGATCACTTCCCCCTCCCGAGGATCGATCAAATTATCGACTCCACGACAGGCTGTGAACGTCTTTCCTTTCTGGACGCATACTCGGTTACAACCAGATCCGACTAAAAGAAGAAGATGAGGTCAAAACAGCTTTCATAACACCCTATGGCGTGTTCTGCTACAGAACAATGCCTTTCGGGTTAAAAAACACGGGAGCAACATATCAGCGGATGATGCAGAAGTGTCTCGCCACACAGATAGGAAAGAACGTTCAAGTGTATATTGATGATGTCGTCATAACAACAAAGCAGGGGTCAACCTTGATCAAGGATCTGAAGGAAACTTTCGACAACCTCGACAAATTCTGCCTCAAGCTGAACCCGACGAAGTGCTCTTTTGGCGTCCCTGCAGGAGAACTTCTCGGGTTTCTGGTATCAGCAAGAGGAATCGAGGCTAATCCAGAGAAAATTCAAGCCATCGTAACAATGCGGAAGCCAACCAAGCTAAAGGAAATACAACAACTAACTGGGTGAGTCGCGGCTTTAAGCAGATTCGTCGCCAGACTGGGAGAAAAGGCGTTGCCATTTTACGCCTTGATCAAGCAAGGAGAAAAGTTTGAGTGGAATGAAGAAGCAGACAGAGCCTTTGAGGACCTTAAGCGTACAATCTCGACACCTCCAATTTTGGTGGCTCCCAAGGAAAAGGAACCCCTCCTGCTGTACATTGCAGCCACACCTCAGGTGGTTAGCAAGGTACTTGTGGTCGAAAGAGAAGAAGAAGGGAAACTTCATGGAGTTCAGAGGCCGGTATACTTTATCAGTGAAGTTTTATCGCCTTCAAAACAGCGGTACCCGCATTATCAGAAGCTGGCATATGGAGTGTTTACAACAGCAAGAAAGTTGCGACACTATTTCTCGACACATCCAATAATAGTGGTCAACGAGGCACCTTTATCAAATATATTAAACAACCCAGAGGCTACGGGTCGTGTCTCCCTTTGGGGAATAGAGCTTTCCCCTCGGGTAATCACATATGAGAAAAGAAAAGCAATAAAGTCGCAGACCTTACCAGATTTCGTCGCAGAGTGGATGGAGCTACAAAATACGGGACCCCCAGATTTGTCGACAACTTGGACCATGAAATTTGACGGGTCCAAGAGGCTTGATGGAGCTGGAGCAGGTGTGATATTAGTATCACCTCAAGGAGACAAGTTGAAGTACGTGCTGCGGATGACGTTTCCTAACGCGTCTAACAATGAGGCGGACTATGAAGCACTGATACATGGGATGAAGATGGCAAAAGCCTGCGGTGCAACCCGGTTAAAAATCTTCGGGGACTCCCAACTCGTGGCTCAACAGGTGATGAACCAGTGCGACGCGGTCAATGACATCATGATAGCATACAAGGAGGTATACAATGAACTCAAGAAACTATTTGATGGGTGCGAGGTGAATCATATTAGTAGACCAGCAACGACGAAGCCGATGCTTTGGCAAATATTGGGTCGCAGTGCTTAGCAATACCACCCGGCATATTTTGGGAGGAAATAACTGAAAGGTCAACCAAGATGAAGAAACAGCCAAAAAAGAAGGAGAAGCTTGAGAAAGACTCGGGGGCTCCAGCAGGATCGGAAGCAAACACCTTGGGAGATGAGGAATCACATGAGATAATGATGGTGCAAATTCCTTGGATGCAGGATTACGTAGCATATATCCTAAGGAAAGAACTACCTGAAGACCCAGTAGAAGCAAGGCGAGTTATTAGACGATCTAAAACTTTTACTGTGGCAAAGGGCGAGTTATATAAGCGAAGTATATCGGGAGTATTACAGAGATGTGTTATACCCGAAGAAGGAAGAGTTATTCTAAAGGATGTACACGAGGGAGTATGCGGACATCACGCAAGCAGTCGAGCAATAGCAGCCAAGGTTTTCAGGGCAGGATTTTACTGGCTAACAGCAATAGAAGATGCAAAGGACATAGTGCGTACATGCGATGCGTGTCAAAGATTTGTAGCCAAACCTCATTCTCCGGCAGCAGAGTTGATGCCAATACCCTTGTCATGGCCTTTCGCTCAATGGGGTCTTGATATGGTGGGAAAATTACATAAGGCGTGGCCAGGCGGATACGAATATATGCTCGTGGCTGTCGACAAGTTTACCAAGTGGATTGAGGCAAAGTCAATAAATTCGCCAGATGGAGCATCGGTTGTCAGCTTCGTCAAAAGTATCGTTTTCCGATTTGGAGTTCCTCATAGCATCGTCACGGACAACGGTAGTAATTTCACCTCCAAGGAATTCAAGGCATATTGCGCAGAGGTAGGCATCAAACTACACTTTGCGTCAGTTGCGCACCCGCAAACCAATGGTCAAGTCGAGAAAGCGAACAGCATCATCTGCAATGGCATCAAGAAACGTCTGCTAACACCATTAGAAAAAGCTCGACACACTTGGCCAGAAGAACTTCCTAGCGTGCTATGGAGTATACGGATGACACTCAATACAGCGACACAAGAAACTCCATTTTTTCTGGTCCATGGAGCTGAGGCAGTGCTTCCGATAGAAATAGAACACAATTCTCCGAGAGTGGCGGAATATGATGAAGAAACCTCGAGAAAGGCACTGGAGGACGGTGTCGACGCACTCGATGAGGCTCGAGACGAGGTGCTGTCAAGGGTCACCAAGTACCAGCAAGATCTGAAAAATTACCATAGTCGACGTCTGCGACCAAGGTCTTTCCAAGTTGGCGACCTGGTTCTTCGGCTCATGCAAGATAGCCATGAAAAGTCCGAATCGCCATGGGTAGGACCATACATCATCACAGAGGTGCTTGCTGGAGGAGCGTACAGAATAAAGGACAAGAAATCAGGGGTCGCAGAGCCAAATCCATGGAACGTGGCGCAGCTCCGGCGTTTCTATGCCTAGAAGTCAAAATAGAAATATGCATGTAAACATACATTGTACTGAAAAGCTCGCGAGTTTTCAGACGCACTCTTTTCCTTTCAGGGCACCAAGTGGGTCTGAAAGGTTTTTAATGAGGTGGGCTCGCGATGCTACAATATAGTAAAGATATTGGTGATATACATCTTTTTCTTCGACAGATTTGGAGGTTTACAACTCACAAAACAGAGAACATAAACTCGACTGTTACAACATATAAAACACCAATTATTTGCCTTGGTTAAAATACCTCGCGAGTAATAAGTGTACATACGCCTATCAAAATACTCGGGGGCTAGAGAAGGAAGAAAAAACAAATACACATAGTTCTCGCAATATACATACTTCTCGCAATATATAAGACATGCTTTTGTTACAGGAAAAATCGACAGAAGACAAAGTTTCATTCATCTCCTATAAGATCATCTATTTGTACTCTTTCGACTTGCGCAGGAGCATCCATGGAATCATCATAATGGCTCTCGGAGAAATATTCAGTATCCATACGAAGAAGATCCGCAACCATTTTTTCCGCTACAGGTGTCACCTCGTCGTTGATCTTGTCGACGTTTCTCCTTCGCTTCTTTAATCTGGCATGAAAAAGCTCAACAGTGTTGGACATGTCCAATTTCGGGTGGCAGATCTGTAGCATGATCATGGAAAATCTAGCACCAACAAGAAATTGGGCCTTCACAAAACCATGGATTTGATCCACACTTTTGAACTTGTTCATCAGTTCAGGAAGTGTTTTTGGTTGAGGATTCCGAGGAAACATGGCATTGTAAACCATGGCCAGAGTCCATGCGCAAAATTCCAGGTACTCCCATACCTGACCAGCTCGATCCTGGAATCGCACAATTTTTCGGGTCCGGTCTGGGGAAGCCCAGAAGCTGGAGTTGTTTTGATGAGCAAGGCGAAGAAGAACTTCAGATCTCGCGTCAACACGCTGATCTTCGGCAACAACATCCAAAAAGAGCCTAACCATGTGGACAGATGATCAGTTTTGCAACAAAGTGGCTATGGATAACAATACAGAAGAATATAAGATATGTAACTTACCCGCCATATCCAGGCTCACGTCATGTAGCAGCTCAAGCATATAGTTTTCTCGAGAGGTGGCCTGTAAGGCCTCGGCAACCACATATTCTTTTAACTTCAAAGACTCCTGAGCTTGCTGGAGAGCTATTTTCTCCCGCTCAGAAGATTTGCGGGACTGTTCCATGACAATAAGGGATTGTTTCTTCATGGTTTGGAGCTGTTGTCGAAGTTCAGTCAATTCTGACTGATCCAAGTTAGCACATGAAGAGTATCCAGGGAAACATCGTCAGGGGTCCGTTTCAACCGAGACGTAGCAGGGGAAGCAGGTCGTGGCCCAGCAGTCTCAGAATAGTTGTCAAAAACCAACTGGAAGAAAGGAAAAGTCGACATCAATTACCAAACGAGAGTTCCTCTCTTTCCATTCATAAATTGAAATATTTACATAGGGGAAGATCCATTACAAAATATCGACTCCTAGTGAGTCAGCAGGGGCAGTCGTATATCAGAATGATATCGACACCTACCAAAAGAGGAAAAACAAATGAAGGAGTGGGATTGTCTACTTGACCTCCGGCTTGGCGGTACTATAGGAAGCAGCTGGCTTGTATCCGAGGAAGGAGGGAATCTTCTTCGAGTGCGGCTTGGCAGCCTTAATCAAGGACTGCCACTTCTCCTTGTTTATCCCCTTCGTTTCACCAGCTTTCGCCCAGTCGACGTTCTGCTGGCTTTCGGCAACCAGAGCTATGGTACCTTCAACGCCAATCTTCAAGTTTTCCTGCCGGAAATTCAGTCCAAGATCCTCCTCGGGAATGAAGCGCTTGGCAAGATCAGAGAAGGTATCTGGTTGGGTTTTCCTTGGAAAGAAGTAGGGGAAGAGGCGCGTAAATGCGGTCCGCGCATCAGCAATACTGCGGCGCGCCAGATCCCCATAAATTTCAAGGAGGGAAAGGGCGTCGAGGAGACGATCCCCTTCAGGGTCCTGAAGTTCGAAATCTTTACCCATTTTTCCTGCTGAAACAAAGTTCGGGTTATCAACAAGCATAAGGAGAACTAATCTTAGAAGAGACCAGAGCAAAGTGATCAACGAACTTACTGACAAAGCGCCGATTTTTCAACTCTAGGCGGCCAATGATATCCTCTTCGCGAGCAATCTGTTGAGTTGTCTTCTCGCTTAAAGCAGTTTCATCTTGGTGGAGTCTCTTTCGAAGATCTCCAACAGAGGCAGCGTCCTGTTCGGCCTTCTCGCGAGATTTTTCACTTCGCTCCAGCTTGATGGCGAGATCCGGCACGCTTGTTAGCTTTGGCGAGAGCCTCTAGCGGAAGGAAACATGGAAGAAGCGTTAAGACACAGACAACAATATAGTCTACTCGATGAAAAATAAAGACGATAGAGAGGTGTACCTTTCAAACCTTCAACAGTGTCACGGTACCCAATAAATTGAGTACCGAGACGGATGAATTGCTTCATCAGAGGCTGTAGAAAGAAAGGTGCTAGAAATGTGGAAGAAGGAAAAAAACTCGACAAGTGACACAAAATAGCTGTAAGGGTCCTTACGTCATCCAAGGAGGAAGTCGATGAACTCCCGGCCAAGAAGCCTTGTTCCTCGCCAAGTTCAATCCTCGCTCTTTTCAGCAAGAGGGCTGGCGACAGGAGTCGACATTTCCAAGTCTTGATGAGGAGGCAAGGTTTCCTCCGTTGCACGATGAGTTTCCGAAAGAACTAAAGTTTGCGACGTGCTCGTTGGAGCAGTCACATTAGCGGGTGGTTCTTCTTCTTCCTCGCCACTATTCACGAGGATAACATGAGAATATCTACAAGCAATATATTAAAAGAAAAAGAAGGCAAGATAGCTTACGAGCTAATGATAGCATTCTCATAAGGATAGAAGGCACCCTCTTCCTCGGGAGCAGCTTCCTCGGCAGGTGACCCGCTGGGTTTGGATGTGCCGGAATCTTCAACTTCACCCCTCTTCCTTTTGTTCTTTGGGGAAGCAGCGGAAGGAGGGGAATGCGCTGATTCGGAAGCTTCCGACTCCGTCTCTTTATCAGAGGAAGCCGCGGATTTGTGAGATCCTGCGACTTCACTGTCAGGGCGAGAAGTGCCCTGAGAATCGTCGGTAACGACAGTTCGTTCATCTACCTCCCCACCATCAGGTAGGGGAGACAGAGAAGAGATGACTTGGTGGTTCTGTAGAAGAAAAATCAACATCAACGGACAGTTAAGTAATACAAAAGTCGACAGCAAGACAGTAAGATAGCAAGATAGCAGTCGAAATTTGAATCAAACTCAAGAAAGAAAGTTAACCAAGATAGTAGTTGAAAAAATATAAACTCGCAAGACAAGTTACTTACTTGGGGGAGGGCGTTGGTGCCGCTGTATGGCTCCACGCGACAGGAGGTTGGAACTGTATCTTTTTTGCTCAGCGACGAAAAACATCGGACCAGCTTCTCCAAATCCTTCACAGAGAGATCTTTGGATATGCGGTCGACATCTTTTTCGCTAGCATACAACCACAGAGGGTTCTTGCGAGCCTGTAAAGGCTGCACCCTGATCCTAAGGAAGTGCGCAGTAATTTGAACACCCGACAGTTCCTTACCGCGATGCGCTTCATCAGCGCATATGTCGCCATCTTCTCTTCTTCGGTAGCTTCAGCATCCCATGATCGACGTCGAAGGATTTTTGCGCTACCATCAAAAGACGCGATATTGTGATCCTGCGAGTCGTTGTAGTCCTCGCGGGTGTATAGCCACCTCCTGCGCCACCCTTGGACGGATTCGGGGAATTTGACGTCGAAATAATCGACGTCAGGACGGACACAGATAACGACACCACCTACATTGTAGGCGATGTTGTGGGAGCTGTTGTGGCGAATGTAGAAAATGCATTTCCATAGGGCCCAATTCGGATGGGTCCCGAGAAAGCACTCGCAGAGGGTTATGAAGATGGAGATGTGGAGGATGGAGTTCGGAGTGAGCTGGTGTAGCTGCAGCCCATAGATGAAGAGCAATCCACGGAGGAACTCGTGGATGGGGCTGGATAGGCCGCATATGAGATGGTCAATGAAAGTTACCCGATAACCGATGCGGGGCGTCGGGTAGCTCTCCTCCTTGGGAAAGATCAGCGCGTCTTCTTTCTTCGTAAGCCCAAGCTTCTTGAGAAGGTTCATGTCCTGGTTCGAGATCTTAGATCTCTCCCACTCGGAGATTTCCAGATCCTCCGTCGCCATGCTGATTTCTGGAGTGGTGTGCTTGGTGAGCCTCGCCCGCGGTAGCATCAACGTAAGCGCTGGAGAGATTGAGGAAGAGCACGGGCGCAGAAGCTTGTTTGGTTGCAATGGAAGCTTTTGGAGAGAGAGAGGATAGGAGCGCTGCGCAGTGAAGGGGATTATTGAGGAAGAAGATGATTACTTATAGCGAGTCATTGAACCGCTGAGCCGTTGGATAGAAAGGAAGAGAATCTGATGCTTTACACGTGTCTCCAGGGATAGAAAGGACATTTTACTACGAAGTAACTAGACAGGCGCTACAGCGCGCGTGCCAGAGAAAGCGGAGGACATGTGTCCCCACCTTTCGAACGTGTCACGCGACGCAGTATTAAGGACCCACGGTCAGTGACAGGACAGGACCCGCACCTTCCCAATACAGCGATCGTGGCTATCATCAGTGCTGATGTCATTATAAAGAAAATTTCAGCTGCAGTGCTTGGAGGTTTGGCGATAGAGATTATTGATATTTTCGGGAGTTTTTGATCAAATACAAGTTTTTGCTCAAATGCTCGGGGGCTACTTTTATAAGGAGGCTGATAGGAAGATGATTCAAAGAAGACAAACATGAGCCTACAGCCAAGTATAAATACTCGACTGTAGCCTCGGGGGCTACTCCCATCGGGAGCGCTGGTCGCGCACCCGATAAAGATGGAAATACTGGAAAAAATTGACAATATAGCGGTAAAGATACTAAAATGGTGAGCCTACAACCAAGTACAAGCACTTGGTTGTAGCCTCGGGGGCTACTCCCATCGGGAACGCTGTTCGCGTACCCGATGAAATTGAAGAAGTCCTAGTGAGCATATTTCGAGTTATGATATAACTCTTCATATACTCCCATCAGGAGGACAAGGTGAAAAATATAAAAGTCATCATCTGACTCGAACAAATGTGCTATTCCAGCAGCCGAAAAAGGCACTCGACAATATAGTTTCAGAGCGCCTCAGTCGCGATTTAATCTCTGAATGCCGCAATACTTTGCGAAGGTAAGACCCCATGATCCGTCCTGCGCGGCGTGGCATCGCACCCGAATGCGCTCTGCTACTTTTTTCCGTATCAATAGATGGGAAGAAAAATCCTAACGGATGCGTTAGGTACCCGATAAAACGCGACTGGAGTTCGGCATACGGTAAGACCTTAAGCGGCACATGTCGAAACTACGCCAGTATACCGAGATCATGGCCAGGGACTTGATCTTGAAGTAGGTATTTACGGGATTGCCACAAGAGCAGTTAACTGATACCTGATCCGTCAGATGAACCAGCCCCAATTACCTTTATCCCTGTACAATATATCATTGTTTTATGAAAGTCATTTGATAACTCGAAGAAATCAAGGTGTTAATTGTAATGATGGAGATTTTCCCTGATTCTTCGATTCAAGCAAAATCTCGGGGGCTACTGACATAGGCATCCCCAATGGGCCTGCCGAAGATGGTACCCGGGGTTTACTGAAGGCTCACGACCCGAAGTTTGTGAAGCCCGGAAGCCCAATTAAGGGATAGTTTGGAAATATAGAGTTGTATTTGGAATAATGACTTGTAACTATTACGGGACGAACTCAAAGAGTCTCCCGGACTTTGTAACTTGTACATCACGAAATCCTCGGCTCCGCCTCCTATATAAGGGGGAGTCGAGGGAGAAAGAGAGGATCGATTTCATTTTCAATATAACCCTAGTTTTCTAGCAGTCGAGTACTTTTCCGGCTGAACCCTCGAGATCTTCTTGCCCTCTACTTCCTTGAAAACCCTAGTCTACAATCTGTAGGCATTGACAAGTCGATACCTTGTCAGGAACCACCTGTAGGTGTTCTTGATCGTGGTTGGTGTGTTCATTGATGCTGGCTTGATCATTTCACCTCTGAGCTCCCCAATTGCGTACAACACCTGCTGGAAGTACCGAGAGATAGTCTCCGTGGATCGCCTGAATGTGTTATGGATGACTCTGAACCTCTGGTTATGACCGACGACATGAAGTAACATTGTGACTTGTTCTTCGACAGAGGTGTGGATGCTATCCGTCAGCAGTCCTCTTTCCCTGAACGTTTTCAAAAGTACATAGAAAGGAGCTCTTCTCATCTGTAGCATCTGGATGGCCTCTACCTCGTTGTAGTTGTAGATGTTATTTAGGTTGGCAATCCTCTCCTGATCTCGGTGTATCATAGGTCCGTAAGTCACACGAGGATAAGCAGCATGCCTAGCTGCTCTCTTGTGCACCATCAGGATCCAGACTTGTACGCAAATGATGAGTCTTGCGGCGTGATGCACAAGCTGGAGCTGGTCGGTCTACTCAAACAAGATCTATGCATTACGAACGGTCTTATCGAACCCAACAAGTTCTAGGAACATGAATCGAACACTACAGTAGAGCAGAGGAGTTTCCCCTTAACTCCGTCATGGCGGACGATGGACACGGCCGAAAGCCGCCGTAGATGTGCGCAGGCTTCACCGCGGCTAGAGAATAGGACCCTGGTCCGGCGCCGGATACCGAAGGTAGATGCGCGCTGCCAGATGTGGGTCGCCGCCGCCGCCGGTGTGGAAATTGGGGGAATGCAAAATTTGGGAGGGGGCTAATGGAGAGGGTAACCGAAGAGGGAGGTTACTACTACCTTTGCCGCGCAACGCCACTGGGATTTCGGCTTCTCCCACCATGCCGAGGCGGTGCTCCCGCGCGAACAGCGTTGTCGATTTTCGTCTCGCCAGGGCCTGGCTCTGGAGAAGCTGTCAAACCGGGCGTTCCTCCGGGGCCTGTCCCAGGGGTGCTTTAAAACCCGTGCTATGCATGAACGCGTTTGCTCCTAGGGAACCAAACGGCCCGAAATTTGCTGGGCCGATGCGAGCCAAGGGGCACCCAGCCTACCAAACGCGCCCTTGTTGCACCTATGGATTGAGGTATTGTTAGGGCATCTCAAACGGGCATATGCATTTCGGATGTCTAAATTATTCGCGCGCGTCCGTTTGTTTCGGTCTACAGATGTCGAAATGGTCGCTAGGCGCAAATTGTCTATTTGCGTCGGGGGCAACCCAGCAGCCCGACGCATTTAGTCCGGCGAGTGAGAAATTTCTATTCCTCTACATGGGAGTTCCAGCCGGCAGTTGCCATCACACTCGTCTAGTATATTCGAGATCATGCAACAACATTGAAATATGCGAGAGGAAGAGATATCTATTCCTCTAGAATGCCCTTCATATCATAGATTTCTATGCTACAAACGATTGAGATATTCACATTTCTAAGTAAAATCAATATTTTAAAATTAGTGCAACATGTTCAAATAAATTAAACATACACAAACTTTTAAACAGCTACTTCTTGTTTGAAGGCCACGCCTCGTCATCCTCACGGAGGCGCTTCCTGCTCGTCACCTCCTACGAAGAGATACTGGCGGTCGACGCGTCCGACGAGCTTGAGTCCCCCTCCGGCGAGTGGTCATTGGGGTCTTCGTCGTCGTCCGTGAACGGATGATGAGCCTCCACCTGCGCCCTCGCCCGGACCCCTGCCCCCTTCCTTGCCGCCGCCTCCTCGGCCGCCTCCTCCGCATCCAGCCGTGCCCACCTTGCATCTTCATCTTCTTCCTTCTCCTCCTCCTCGTCCTGGCCGTCCTAGCCAACGACGCCCCCCTCCTCGACGACGGCCTCCCCATTTTCCTCGCCTTCCGTCAGCAGGAGCTAGAGCTGCTCGGCGTGACAGCTCTATCCCACCAATGCCGCCATCCCGATGGCTTCCCCTCGCTTCCGTGCCCGATGGAAACGATAGGTTGCTAATGGCTTGACGCAGGTGACAGGCCGGTTGGAGATGAAGATGAATGGCATGCCGGTTGGAGATGAATTAGCGCAGGCGCATGGGTCTTATTGAGGGGGGATTATTGGCGGGGTGTATAACGAAGAGGGTTGCAGTTACTCTTCCGTGGCGATTCGTCGCTCCATTTTGGTGATTCACGCGTCGATCGACGCGGTTGCCACGCCGGCGGTTGCTCTGCCCGGCAGTTGGTGTGTTTAATTCGCGCCGGCTCGAACCAGGGTCGCTGCTAGGCGAGCCCGTGGGAGAAACGAGCGGACGCTCGGCGCGACCGTGTAGCGTCCGCGGAGATGCAAACGTGCCGCATACTAGGCGGACGAGCGCTTAAGTGGATGCGACATCTCCGTGAGGTGAAACGGTTTCCGCAAGCCGGCGGCGCCGGAATAGCCTCATTCAGGTCGCGGGGCGGGAGAGGGAGAAAAGATGGCGGCTACATGGAGTTAACAGGTAGTCAGGTACTACCTCGGATCTGTGATTGGGGCATGAACTAGCTGCATGTAGTGAACTAAGAGCATCTCTAGTAGAGCCCGAAAAAATCGCAAACTGAAAACGCAGAGTTCAGTGCACCGAAAATGCGAGTTCTAACGAAATTCGCTGTGGCTCAGAATAGAAACCGTAAAACGCAAACTGAAAAGAGGAATTCGAATTGGCACGGGTAAATTGAGGCGATGATCATAGTTCTAGATGACATAGATGCTCCGATTGAGCATCGATACTTACATAGTTCTTGCAAATGAAAACGTAAATAGTGGTACACCGGCAAGGGCAACCTAGCTAAGCAAAATGCGGCCTATATGACCTGTGGCGCGTGGCGGTGCCGGTGCTGGCGAAGATGGTCGGCGGCGTGGAAGCTCTTCATGCGTCGTCCTTGTCAAGCTCGACTATTTCGATCTTGACCTGGCGGACACGGGCCTCCCGGTGGTCCGCCTCGAACTCCCTAACTTGGCGGACGACGTCGGCCTCCTCCCGGCGGAAGCGCGCCCTCGCCTCCGCCTCGCTGATGGCGCAGGTCTGCGCCATCACGGCCTACTCCTCCTCGCTGCCGTGGACATAGTCCCCGGCGGAGAACGTAGGAGACCGCGCGGGGACGAGGTCGTCCTTCTCGCTGCTCGCCGCCACGGGCAGCCGCGGTGCGCGGCTAGACTGCCTAGAGGAGGAGCCCTCGCCTTGGTTGGCGAAGTACGCCAGCTTCCCTGGGGGCGTGAGCCCCCAGTTCGTCCAGCGGTGAGCGCTCCTCTTGGGCGCACCCTCGCTCCTCTTCCACTTGCGCCGCTCCGCCTCGATGCGGAAGACAGGCGGATGCGGCGGCGAGTCGCCGCCGCCGAATCCCGCGGCACGGCCGTCGGGACATCCACGGGAGGCCATCGCGCGGCGGCGGGCTATGGTGAGGTGGCTTGGCGACTGGCGGCGGCGGAGGGAGAGGAACGGCGGAGGAGAGTAGGGTTTGTGAACCGAACTCCCCTCCGTGAACCCTTTTAATACGGGGCGTTCGCTCGATTTCTCGGGCCCCTGAACTTCGTTTACGGGCCGGTCATGTATTCGGGCTCTGATCTGCGCGCGTTTCGGCCCATATCCGTAAATCCGTCGGAAAAGTTCAGTTCCGGCGAGATTTAAGGGCTCTGGTAGAGATACTCTAAGGGCATTTCCAGCGGGCTGATCCATACGGTTCTAGACTATCTGTTTCGGTCCGCGTGGATAGACGATGGACAGTGGTGGAGCGAGGATTAGAGCAAGCCCTAAGCCAAAAACTAAGCTCAGAAAAAGTACTCTAAGGATACGTACAACAACGCTAGCCTCCTTGACGCCTAGTTAGTCAGTTACTACATGTAGGCAAGCATCGGCCTCTTGGTTGCTAAATTTTGTATTGGTTTTCCTAGCGCCAGCCTCTTAGCTAAGAATCGACGCGAGGAAAACAATAGGGAAATGAGCAAAACTGCCAGGATTTAATCCCTGGCGTCTCTACCTAAGCGTCCGACTGTACATGTTCTAAAGAAGTGCATCTAATAACACAAAATATTTAGTACAATTTTCGAAATGGACATGCAAATTCAACTAAATCCAACAACGTATAAATAAAAAATCAGACTAGACTAAAAGTAGTAATACGGGATTAAAAAGATAATACTCTCGTTGCCCATAAATACTTGTCGTAGGTTTAATAAATCTAGACTTATTTTTGTCTATATTTGAATAAATTTGTGATAAGTATCAATTTAGGCCGGAGGGATTACAAAAATAACGGTTTAAGTCTGGACAGTCATTTAATAAATTCACTTGAGACACTGAGATGAATAGAATTAATCAATTAAGTACTCGTACTAGCTCAATCAGAGTAGGAGCCGCAGCCGAGCCAAGTCAATTACCAAGTCCAGTGATTGAGTGGAGCGTCTATGAAAAGCAAAGTCGGAGGAATACATCCTCTTCCGGGTCGCTCTTGCGCGAGCGGCTCCGGAGAGCCCCGAAACCCTAGCTAAAAAGCCCCCTTTTTTCCCCCTCCCGGCCGCTGCCGCCGCCAGCGCCGGCGGTGGCGGCCGCGCCCGGCCGTCGAAGGCGGCGGGCATGGTCAGCGCGCCCCGGCGGGTTCCCTGGCGCGGAGGGAGACGCCACTCGGGCGGCACAGGTGGAGGAGCGGAGGAGCGGCGCCTGACCTCGGTCAGCCTCACCGGCACACGGCGAAGAGCGCGGAGGAACTCCGGACCACGGCGGGGAAGGCAGCAGGAGTCGGAGCGGGGTGGCGTGTCGGCGCGGCCTGGTGGCGGAGGAGGTTTCTCCCGGCTTGGAGGCGACGGCGCGGAGGATGCCGTCCTGGAAGGAGTTCCGGGCGCATCGGCCGGCTGCCTCCTCGTCGCGGGCGAGCAGAGGCCACCCTCGGGCACGCCGGCGCGGAGGTGGGAGATCTAGGAGGGCACGATCTGGGCCCGGCGCGGCCTGGTGGCGGAGGAGGAAGCTCCTGGCTTGGAGGTGACGGCGTGGAGGATGCCGTCCAGGAAGGAGTTCCTGGCGCATCGGCCGGCCGCCTCCTCGTCGCGGGCGACCAGAGGCCACCTCGGTCACGCCGGCGTGGAGGTTGGAGACCTGGGCAGGCTCGATCTGGGCCTGCACGGGCCCGATCTGGGCCTTCAAGGTTGGGTCGTCCACGGCTGGAACCTGGAGCGGGTGCCACCGGTGCGGATGGCCCTGGCCCTTGCCGGAGGAGGTTGGAGGCTGCTGTTCTTCGTCATGGTTGGAGGTGGAGTGGCCGCGTCTCTCTCAGTAGTGTGTGGTCTGGAAACCACGGCTTTTTGCAACGTTGTTGTCGAGGAGCTGCGGTGGCAGCGGTGTGTTTCTCCATGGACAGGATTGCCCCAAAGCTCGGAGGTGCGGAGTCAAGCGACATTACGGTCGAAAGACCTGCCTGACTTGTTGGGCTGGCGGCGACGGCGCCCGCGGGTGTCGTGTCCCTCTTTGGAGGCGTCGCTGGAGTGTGTCGGTGACTCCCGCGCTTCGCCTACTCTGGTTGCTGTCTCCGGGCGAAAGCCTAGGTCCTTCGGATCGGTGCGATGGCGGCGTCCTCGACGTTGTTCCTCTGTTGGGAGTTTCGCGTTTGGAGACATGGCGTGATGGTCTTGGTGTTTTCCTCCGGTGCTCCCCGCTGTCTGAGGCTGGCTGCAGGAGCGCTATGCACGCCATAGCTGGCAACTCCAAGACACTGCCTTCTCGGGGCCGACCGAGTTCCGCTATGTTCTCTTTTCATGGTGCGTCGACTAGGAGAGCTCTTTTGGAGGTGTTGTTCTTGGGTGGTTTCTAGCGTCGGTCCAGACGCGGTTTTGTTGTTTAGCTTAGGATAGGTTCTTTCGTGTCTTTGTTGTTTTGTCGGTGGTGTGGAGTTCGTGCTACGGGTTGTAGACTTCTTGTATTCAATCTTCTACCTTCTATAAAGATATAGTACGCTCTAGGCGTACTCGCGAAAAAAGAAAAGCAAAGTCGTACAGGAACAATACATCACCAGCAATCGAGCAGCGCCGGCCAGAAGTCGTGCAAGCATGGAGGGATGGAGGCAGCCAGGCAGGGCAGCCGATAGTGCAGCAGAAGCAAAGCAGCCGATCAGTGTAGCGGAAGGTCGGCGTAGAAGGAGATGCAATACCCGGGCTAAATTGAAAATCTGTATAGGTAGTAAGAGCATCCCAGCTGTTGGACCCTCGGGCGAAAATCCGGATTTAACAAACGCCGGATTAAATGTAAAAAAGGTGTGGGGGGCAACATTTTTCCAGTCGCACCCCCGACTTTCGCCCATCAGAGGCGATAGATTCAAAATATTATCTTCCCGCTACACAAAAGAATCGCCAATGTCCGGCGATCGGATCAACCACATTCCGGCGAACGAAACTAGACGACTACAGGCTCATCGGCGGTCCCGTCCTGAGCAACGGCGTCTGGCGCGGCATCGGGCGTTGCATCGGCGTCTGACTTGGCATCGTCAGGCGAAGCATCGGTGTCTGCAGTTGTTGAAGCGGCGGGAGTAGATGTCGATGCGGAGGACGAAGGAGCCAACGGTGGCCGTAGGATGTCTTGGCGATGGGCGTCGTACCAAGCCCTCGTCTCCTCGTCCATGTTGGCGTCGTTGCCGCTGATCAGGAACGCCAGGTCGGTGTTCCTCTTCTTCACCGCGGCTGTTTCCTTAAGCAAGGCAATCCGGATGCCCTGGTTGGCGAGCATCGCCTTCCACCGCACGTCGTGCTTGTCGTCCCTCCCGGCGGCGTGCGCCCTCGCGTCGGCCCAGCACTTGTCGAAGGACGCCTGCAACCTGTCGGCTGGATGGTCGGCCTTCTTCTGCTCTTTCAGCTTCTTCTGGCCTTGCTCGGGGCGGCCCGCCGACGCGGCAGGGGCTGGATCGTCGGGGTTGTACTGCTCGCCCTTGTTGTTGGCGAGATTCTTGCGCACCGCCTTCCACTTGTCGCACTCCGAGATGCGGGCGAACATGTTGAGGTACTTGAACATCTAGCCGCCGTTGTCTGCCGCGTACAAGTCGAGCGCCCGCCGCCCACTCCGCGTTTGAGATGCCCGACGGCCTCTGTTTTGGCGCCCGCGGCTTCCTCGCCTTCGGCGCGCCATCATCGGTGAGCTTCTTCGGCGGCATGGTGGTGGAAGGGAAGAGGAGGAGCTGCAACTGTGGGGGAGAATGGCGGTAGCTCCGAATTTCGGCGGGGAAAATGGTTCTATGCATCGCAATTTGGAGGGAAAACGAAATTAATGGAGGGAACTACCAGTTGTGTCGCCGACAATGCAGGTCCGCTCGACGTTTCGCGCGTTTTTGTTTCGTCCGGAGTCCCCGGCCGGGCCTCGGGAACCCGGGGATGGCCTGGACTCCCCGGACGGAGGAAAGGCCTAATCTGGACGAAAACGAGGAGCCGGGGGCGCGACTGGGCCGTTTTCGTCCATCCAGATGAAAAAAGGCGTCCTAGGGGCCTCGTCGGGGACACTACTAGGAAAAAGCCTATAGGTGGAGGCAAGTGGTGCCGGCGCACCACCTTGGACGTGCGCCGGTGGAAACAGTTGCCGGCGCACCAACTTGCAGCCGCGCCGGCGATGCAGGACTACTGCCGGCGCACCTCCGGAGAAAGACGCGCCGGGGAAAAATCCTGGCATGGCCGCGGCCGATTCGGGCCAGGCCCAAGCATCATTGCCGGCGCACCAGCCCAGGGGTGCGCCGGTGGAAAATGCGCTATTGCCGGCGCACCCCTGGGCTGGTGCGCCGGCAATGATTCTTGGGCCTGGCCCGGGGGCGATATAGCCGAAAGGGCTATGTGCTGCCGGCGCACCCATGCCCTGGTGCGCCGGCAGTAACCTGGGCAGTTATTTCTGCTCAACAACCACACTCCCCGGCCCCACTACTACCACTTCACTCCTCCACACAAACCCGAGCCTTCTCCCAACCCAGCTCATTTTTGCCCATTTCTATCCCCAATTTCACCAATTTGACCAAACAAAATCATATTTTTTGAGCAAATCTTCCCTTCCTACATGCATCTCCCACATCCCCCTATGTAGATCTAGATCTACTATCCCGCATTGACCGCTCAATCTAGATCTAGATCTAGAAAGTCGGCTTCCATACGCCGTGGTAGCGGCGCGACATCTCGATCTCGTTGACGAATATATCAAACAAATAGGTGATTAATGAACAAATTGAGGAATGAAATCGACGTATGTTGGACATTTGAAGCAAAGCTCTCGCGTGTGGCATATATATATGTTGTGCTTGTGCTTGTGTGTGTTGGCATTGAAAATGAGTTGCCAACGTTGCGCCGAAATGTTGATTCTTTAAGTTTCCGTTTCGGCACATTTCTGGCGCTCCTATGTCCTACTGTGTAGGAAGGTCATGCCAAAATTTTCCGTGAAAACTACCGACGGATGCATGGTTCTAATCAATTGTGTAATCTTACCATGCAGGCGATAATGGTTATCGAGATGAGTGAAAGCATCGTGATGAGATATCTGAAACACGCGATCATCGACATGTATGAAAATAACCGCACGGAGGTATTGTGTCCGTGCCGGAGATGCAAACGAGGGAAATGGTTTGACCCGTATTCAGGCAAATTGCAGGGGCACCTGCTCACTAATGATTTCATGCATGGACACACTCAATGGATGAGTGATGATGGCGCGGAGGTCAATGGGGCGACGGCGGCAGGTGGTAAAAATGGCCGGCAAGAAGGAGGGCATCATGATATTGATGACGATGAAGAGTTTGTCGCACAGGACGATAACCTTGACGACGACAATAACCTTGACGACGACAATAACCTTGACGACGACGAAGAGGTGCCGCTAGCTTCAGTCGTGCGGGACCCTCATCTTCAAGATCTGCTTCTCGAAAAGACGAAAGGCGCCAAGCGGAAATCAAAGCTTGAGCAACTCGAGATAGACTCGAATACTCCGTTGTACGACTCAGGTCGCGGGTTGGGGGAGTCTCGCTTGAGAGTAGCTCTCGATGTGCTGCAGATGAAGGCGAAACACGGATGGACGGACACAAGCGTCAATGACATTCTGGAATACTTGAAAGATCTCCTTCCTGCCGGGAACATGTGTCCTGGTAGTCTAGCCTAGGCCAAGAGAATCACATGCCCTCTCGACTTACCCCACGAAAAATATCATGCCTGCATCAACGATTGTATCATTTATCGCAAGGAGCACATGGACAAGACCAAATGTCCCGTGTGTGAAGCTGAACGGTACAAGAAAGGGAAGAAGAAAGCTCCTCGGAAAGTTGTGTGGTACTTCCCGCTCTCCCCCGGCTTCAACGGTTCTACGCGGACCGCAAGGAAGCAAAGCTCATGCGCCGGCACGCGAAAGAAAGGAGGCAGTGTTGAATGATGAAGAGCGGATTGAGCACCCGAGTGCCGACGCACCCTTCGGATGCAAGCCAGTGGAAAGCATTAGACAATGAATTCGGAAGTTTTGGGGCAGATCCCATAAACATCAGGTTGGGTGCGAGCACGGACGGATTCAATCCGTTCGGAAACCAGAGCAGCACACATAGCACATGGCCCGTGTTTGTATGGATCTACAACCTCCCGCCCTGGCTGTGCATGAAGAGGAAGTACATACAGATGAGTATGCTAATTCAAGGGCCGACACAGCCAGGAAACGATATCAACATGTATCTCGAACTATTAAAGGAGGAGCTTGAAACGTTGTGGGCGGAGGAAGGGGTAGATACATGGGACGCCGTCGCGGAAGAATATTTCCCTTTGAGAGCCGCGTTGATCACGACGGTGCAGGACTACCTCGGATACGGTTACATTTCGTGCCAGGTGTGCCATGGACACAAGGCATGTGTCAGGTGCATGGAAGAGACGATGTTTTTGCAGCTTGGTAAGGATCCCGGCTCTTCGAAAATAGTTTACATGGGGCATCGAAGGTGGCTACAGAAGACTGACCCGTGGAGAAAGCGTGGAGATCTGTTCGATGGTACAAATGAACCCCGAGGACCTCCACGTAAGAAGAGCGGCGAAGAGATCGATACATTACTGAAAGGTTGGAAGGAGTGCCCTGCGCCGGGAAAGATTCGTCAAAAGCCCGGAGAGAAGAAGAAGAAAAAGGAAACGACGCCGCTCATTGGTGTATGGAAAAGGAGGTCCGTGTTTTGGGACTTGCCGCATCGGAAAATTCTCGATACACCTCACTGCCTTGATGTCATGCATATTACAAAGAACGTGTGCGAGAGCTTGCTTGGCACTCTTCTCAACATGCCGGACCGGACCAAAGATGGGCCGAAAGCAAGACACGACCTGAAAGTTTTGGGCATCATGGAAGAGCTTCAGATCCCGGCGGCCCAAGAGGGACAGTCGGAGGAGGAGGCGGACGGTGGTCGAAGCGCAAAAGGATTAAGCAGCCGGACTATTACTCGTCCCCCTCCTCGCTTCACTTTTAGTCCGGCCGAGGTCGATCATATTTTTCAATTGCCTTCTAGGAGTCGAGTGCCCTTCGGTTACTCCGGGCTAATAAGCGGATACATGGACCCCAAGAAACGAAACTTCAGCGGCATGAAGTCTCATGACTGTCACGTGATGATGACGCAGATTCTTCCGGTTGCAATCCGAGGTATAATGGATGACCATGTCCGTGCAACGCTGACTGGGCTCTGTAACTTCTTCGACGTCATAACTCGGAAGTCGATAAGCGTGAAGAAACTCGCAAGGCTCCAGGAAGAGATCGTGGTGATCCTATGTGAGCTTGAGATGTACTTCCCGCCTGCATTCTTTGACGTGATGGTCCATCTCGTTGGTCCATATCATGGATGATATCGTCAGTCTAGGGCCGGCATTCTTACACAACATGATGCCGTTTGAAAGAATGAATGGGGTCATTAAAGGATACGTTCGTAACAGGTCACATCCGGATGGAAGCATCGTCCAGGGCTGGCTCACCGAAGAGTGCATCTCTTTCTGCACGAATTATCTAGACATCGAGGACCCTGTTGGTTTGCCTCAAAACAAGCACCTCCGCAGGTTCGAGGGAGTAGGCCACAAAAATGGAAGGAAGGAACTGCACGTGCACATGTCTGGTCGGACTTCCGACTTTGACAGGGCCAACTTAGTAGCGCTACAACACATTGACTTGATCGATCCTTGGTTGAAAGAGCACAAAACCATGATAGAGAACAAGTGGCAAGCCGATGATGACGGAAGCGAAATATACAGAGAGCACAACTCCTCTTTCGCGCGCTGGTTCAAAGACCACATTGATGCTAATCCCCCACCAATGGATTCTGACAAGGATAAACTAGTATTGGCCTTGTCACATGGCCCCACGCCCAACATCATGACTTACCAAGCGTACGATATCAACGGGTACACATTCTACACGGAAGAAAAAGACAAGAACAGTGTTTACCGTAACTCGGGGGTAACGATGGATTCCCGGACGGGTGACGTAAAGACTAGATACTACGAAAGAATCGAGGAAATCTGGGAGCTTAGCTACGCTCGGGGAGAAAGTGCCGATGTTCCGTATCGGATGGGCTAAGAGCGTCACAAAAGAAGACCGGTATTTCACCACCATGTTTCTACCCGAAGCCAACAAATCAAAGTCCACGAACGCCACCGCGCAGAATGACCCATGGGTACCGGCAGAACACGTGCACCAATGCTTCTTCATAACCGACCCATCCAGGCCTAGCCGTGTTATCGTGAGGAGAGGCAAGAGGACCATCGTCGGAATGGATGGAGTCGCCAACGAGGAAGACTTCGAAGGACAAGTCGGAGACCCAATGATGGAAGAATCCGAGGATGAAGACACAACATACACCACAAGAAGAAGCAGGACCACGCTACCGAGGTCAGGTCGACCCTTCAAAAGAAGAAGTCATGACACGGGGCTAAATTATTCAACGACGAGCAAGAAAAGCAAGAAGAAAGTGAAACACTCTTCTCAATCGATGATGTAAAACTTTATTTGCAATCTATAACTCATATTTTGTGTAATTCATAACTACTCATATGGTCATGGCCAATATTTTATGTATGACTAATTAATATTGTGTTGGTCAATATTTTGTGTATGTATAACTCACATATCTTTTTGTTTTTGCATAATAACACTCATGCATATTTGCTTTGTTTTCCTATAACTCAAATATAATAGTCATGTATGTATAACTGACATATCTGAATAAAGAAACATAAAATAAAGAAAAAGAAAAGAAAAATGAATCAAAAAAATTACCATGGCCTATAGCTATCTGTGAATTTGGTTAAGTCGCAGCTATAGCAGACTAGTCTTATTGCCGGCGCACCAGCTTGTCCCCGGCGAACCAATGCCCTGGTGCGCCGGCAATAAGACTAGTCATATGACTTAGTCGTTTCGGCCGAACCCCCATCTTCCCCAAACCATCTCACAACCCTAGCGCACCGCACCGCCGCCGTCGCGCCACCGCCGCACCCGAGCCGCCGAGAGGAGGAGAGCCACCGAGAGGAGGAGGAGCAGGCGTCGCCACACCATCGCCTCGGAGAGGAGGATCGAGCAGGCGTCACCACCGTCGCCGCGGAGGAGGAGGGCGTCGCACACGCGCCGGCCACCGTCGCCACCGTCGGTAAGATCCGCCCCTCTCCCTTCCCCTCATCCTTCCCCGACACCGCCAATATCTCCTCCACCTTCCCCTCCCCTCCGATCCCCCTCTGCCTTCCCCTATCTGTCCCCCTCTTCCTTCCCCTCTCCCGAATTCCCCTCTCTGCAGTTCACTGAAATTGCTTGGGAGTTCTTGTTTTTCAGTATTGCCAAAATGCTTGCAGTAGCAGTATTAGTAGGTTTAGTTCCCCTCTCCCGAATTCCCCTCTCGGCAGTAGCAGTAGCAGTACAAGAAATGGGTTCATTCTCTGGTTCATTTAAAAAAATGATGAAAAAATGCTACTGGTTCATGCTTGCTCATGCTCATGCTTGACATAAATTGCTACTGGTTCAAATTGCTTGTGATATGCATGGTTCATTTAAAAAAATGATGAAAAATGGTCATGCTACTCCTACTGGTTGATTTAGTTGGTTAATCAAAATGCTTGGTATCTCAAGTTGAGATTTTGCATTCTCTGGTTCAGTTTGTGCTATTTTAATTTCTCTGGTTCACATGCTATTTCTCTGGTTTGAATTTGTTCTCTGGTTAGAAAATAGAAAATGAAATGCATGCAGTAGATTTGTTTATATGAAATGCAAAATGCAGTTGTTGCTACTGCTGCTATATATGCAGTATAGTGGTTCTTCATTTAAATGCCTACTGCCAAGAATTGGTTGATATATAAAATTAAGCATCAAATGCCACCAGTAGCAAGTGTTAGGGTTAGGCATACCTCACATTTATTCACTAGCAGTAGGTTTACTTCATTTAAAAAGAACAAGTGATATGTTCATTCTCTGGTTTGAATTTGTTAGTTGAAAAATCCTAAAATGCTATTTCTCTTAGAGAATGCTATTTATCAGGTTTTAATTTGTTCTCTGGTTTGAAAAAGGAAAATGAAATGCTAGTTGGAGAAGAACTAGGCAGTAGGAAGTATTCCATTCTTGATTAAATGAAAATGAAAATGAATTTGTTCTCTAGTTTGAAAAAAAATAAAATGAAATGCAAAATGCAGTAGCTTGGTTTAGATGAAATACTTGGTTTGAAGTGCAGTGCTACTGCTACTAATTTGTAAAATAAGCATTAGGTTTAGTTCACTATACCATTTATAAAATGTCCGTAAAATGCATAGGTTCATAAAATAAGCGAGGTTTATATGACTGGTGTTCTCTCGGTTTAAAAATGCTACTGCATTTATTCTCCGGATCAATGGATCAAAAAAGAAAGAATGCTACTCGAGCTCCTTTGGTTCCGTAAACATAATTTGAGAAGTACAAATACTGGGCCAGATTTGATGTTAACTGTATACATATATTCATGCATGCTCACTGGTTGTAAATAAATTTTAGCAAATTTTACTTGATGGATTCTTGTGAGCTTTAGATTATGGTTATTTAGTTCATAAATGATTTGTGCTGATGGTTTACATGAAAAATTCAGTAGCTACTGGTATAAAAAATGATGAAATGAACACTTTAGGTTTAATTCATTCTCTCGGTTCATTTAAAACAAAATAAAAATGATGTACATGGTTCTCTGAAATGAATTGGGGTTTTTTATTATAGTGGAAATGCTACGGTGGTATTTAAATGCATGCTGCTGTGCATGTTGCTGTTATGGTTATGGTTATGGTGATGGTTGAGCTAAATGAACATGCTGATTATGGTGATGGTTGAGCTCCGGTGAAAATGAAGTTGTTATATATATGTTTGCATTTCTGTTACAGGGATTGAGTTGCTATTGAGTGCCGAAATGTCGATTCATTTCCGTTCCGGCAATTCTAGCACTCGGCATGACCAATTTTTAGCAAAGGTCATGCCGAATTTTTCCGTGAATTCTAACTCTTTTTCATCTTCTATTAGTGCAAGCCACCATGGCGTCTCGAAGAACAATTAGAGGAGCACTACAATAGGCACTTCTTTAGGACGGAGGAGGATGCCGAGGCCGCCGGTGTTGGCGGCGACGAGGACCATGAGATGGAGGATGATGCTGGGGGTAGTGCCGACGAGCCAAGCGGCAATGAGGCAAGCGACGCCGCCGGGGTAGTACCTACGCGCCAAGCGGCGACGAGGCAACCGGCGCCGCCGGGGGTGGCGGCGAGACAAGCGGCGACGATCCTAGCGGCGCCGCCGGGAGTAGTGGCACCGGGACAAGTGGTTCCAAGAGGCCGCGGAAGGCAAGGCGCCAAAACACGGTCGCCACCGGCAGAGACACAATCAAAGAGGTGGACCTCGCCAGTGGTTTGCCGGTGGAGCCTAAGGATGTTGCCAAGGGGTACGGCAACCAACTGGCATGTATCCTCCGAGAGGTCGTCAATCTCAACGAGACGGACCTCCGAGCTGAGAACAAAGCGCCTTTGCGAGCCCAGCTCATTGCGAGGTTGCACGCACGATACAAGTTCCTAGGCGACTACGCCTCCAGTCATCAAACCAACAACATTGTGAACTCACAAGCCCTCCCGAAGTTCACCAAACACCTCAGCAGCTATAAGTACATGGTGCGGAAGCTGATTGCTGAAGGCAAAGGTTTCGAAGAGGTCCACTCCGCCTTTCCGCATGTCTCCCAGGCGGACTTTGATGCTTTTGTGGCCAATGAAGAGCTACAAGCAACCAAGAATCGCAAGTTGTGGGGGAAGGAAATGTGGGAGCTCAACATCGGCAACCACAACCTTGGGAGCCGTGGGTACGAGGGAAAGGAGCCCTATTGGGCGAAGGAGGACCAGGCGTATGTAAATGCCGGCATTGAGAACCCCTGACTCAAGTACAAGGACCCGCTTGAAAGAAGATTCATCAGGTCCCGGTACCATAAGAAGAAACTAACCGGGGAACTTGTCACGGACCCGAAGGTCGTAACCGACATAATTTGGTTCACGAACGACAAGAAGGTCCTGGCGTTGGAGAAAAAACTGGTAAGCAATTTACCGGTTTAATTAGATCAAGTATCGTTCATATAATAGTAGCAACATTTCTATTTCGCGTTTCTTCCGCAGGAAGAAGAAAGACAAAGACTTTCTCAATGTGACGAAGGCTCCTCCTCCCAGGCGTCGACGGGCAGGGTAGCCTGGGACAAGCCTCTCGTACGGGCGCTAAACATCGTTAATGAGCATTCACCGACGAGAAGGCCGCATAGAGGCCGTGTGGCTGGCGCCGGTACAGGCTACAAGCATGGTCACTACGGCTTGTCGTCCGCGGCCGATAAAAATGCGCGCAAGTGAGAGGAAGCAACGGGAGGCGGAGGAAATGAGGGAGTCAATCCTAGCCCAAGTCCAAGCTGGTTTGGTACCGCAACCGGTACCGCAACTCAAAGCTACGCTCGTACCCGAAGTCAAAGCTGAAGTCGCCGCTTCAGTCCAAGCAGATTTCGACGCTCTACACGTGTGGTATGAGGGTGGCAAACAAGCCCCCCCCCCCGAAAATGCAAGTGGTTAGCTTCGACGGCCGCAACTCGATGGCGCCGCCGTCCGCCGGCAATGACAATGTTATAATGGAGACTCCTCCGGCCGCCGGCAATGTCGCTGGTGCTAGGGATTCACCATCCATGCTGGGTAGCAGCCCCTTCGTCACTTGCACGCCCGCCGCCGCATGTGCCGGCCCGTCGACATTAGCCGAGCTCAACGCCCTCACGGTAATTAACTAATGTGTACATCAAGTTAATATATTAGTTTCGTCATCCTTGCCCTCTCTCTAACGCCATACACATGTTCTCGCAGGCGCTCTCAAGGCCATGCACCTTCCTGATGAGAGTAAACGGCGAACTCAAAGACGTCGCGAGGGGGTCCATCCTTCGGCCCCTGGATAAGAAGTGGCACACACGAGATATGGAGGATGACGTTTACCGGGTTGAAGTGGATCGGGCGTTACCGGGCTATGAGGATTTGTTTCCTCCTAATCAACCGCATGGTGCCGATGACGATAGCCCGTTGAATCTGGCCTCACTGAAGGGTTGGGTACTGCTATGGCCGAAGACCCTAATTAGGATCAACACCTACTCGGGGTCGACGACAAGCAAAGAAAAGCACCTTGCGGCGCCACAGGTCAGCGTCCCTCCACGACAGCCAGCGGCGCCGGTGGTCATCGCCCCACCACAACGGCCAGCTGCGCCGAGGTCGGCGCCCACCACAACGGCCAGCTGTGCCGTGGTCGGCGCCCCAGCACAACAGCCGCCGGCGCCAGAGGCCGAGGAATACGAACGTGACGACTTCCAATGGGATATTCCTACGTCTTCACAAGTTGTCCATGAGGATGCGCCGGCCTCGAAATATGTGTGCTCCAAGAAGCTGTTCGATTCTCAAGAAACGGTTGAGGAGGAAAATCCTGAGGAGGTCGCCGCCGCAGCCGTCAAAAAGATGCTGAGCCCAAACACACTCCGTGCTACGGTTACGGCGATGGAAGATGGTCCAGTACAACCCAAGAAGAGGAAGAGGCCAAATAAGAAGGACGCCAAAGACAAGGCGGCGGCCAAAGACAAGGACAAGGTGGCACTCCTTGACAAGTTGCCAAACAATTGGCGACCTCTCGCATCACTTGGGTGAACCGATGCTGCCGGAGCATGTCCTCAAGTTACTCACCGGGGATATGGCGAGCTTGCGTAACCAAGTCCAGTATTTGGAGAAGCAGCTTCTCAAATCAAAAGATCCTAGTTACCCTCTCTTCGTGGCGAAGGTGCCAACTGGCATGAACTTCGTCGAGAAGTACCCCGCGGACTTGTGCTTCATCCGGTTCAATGACATCTTCAGCATCTTTCGCATGCAAATGCTCCACTTTAGTGTGGTTCGCCTAGTTGCTCTTAGCTTGTCTTCCCAGATCGTTAAGGAGGGGACGCCGACCATCGCGATAATGGACCCCTTCTATATGCGGGAGAGCATCATCTGCAACCCTGGGGATCGGGCGATTGCCACCCAGCAGGTCGAGGATTTCATGCTGGCGAACATTAAGAAGGGCGCCATTCTCATCCCTTACTTCCCCGAGTAAGTAATCACTCGCTAGTCCCCATCACCATTCTATCCTATATCTCCATTTGCATTTCCAAAGGTTAATCCGTGTGTTTTCCGCAGAGACAAGTTCTGCACCCTCATCGTCGTGCACCCGCAACACTCGCATGCAGTCTATCTCGACTCGAGTAGGGACAAGAAGAAAGACTACTCCCACATCAGGGCCCTTCTCAATGATGCTCTCACCGGCTTCGCCAACAAGGCAGGCCCCCTCAAAGTAGAGAGGAAATCCCGAGGAGGCTTGGTCTTAACCCACACAACCAACTTCCCCTGCCTCAGGCAGTCGAAGGAAGACAATGGGATGGACGCGTGGTACGCCATCCTTCAGATGCAGGAGTACATAAAGTACGCAAATGACATGTTGCTGCCAGAGAATCTCAGAAAGAGGTTTGGAAACATGGCGGATGCCCATGATAGAGAGATTAGAAAGAACTGGGGTCGCATCCAGCAGTTCATTTGCACGATACTCGTGCAGGATGTCAACAATATGTCTGGCGAGTTCTTCTACGGCTACGGTCTACCACCTAATGATGAGATAGAACTCCGCTTGGAGATGTCGCGTGATGAGAGGCCGTTCAACACGCTTGAGGGTTGCCGTCCATTCCCCCCTAGGTGTACAACCTGATCCTACGACGGGAACACTATTGCTAAAGCTTGAACGATATGTCTTTGAACTTCCGTATTGTAATACTTGCTACATATTCCCATAGAATCGACTTGTTGCTTTTATTTAGTTGTATGGATGTGCATGTGAACATGTGTCTATAGTTTCATTTACTTTGCTATATATTTCAAGATTATGGCGTACATACCTTAATAATTATTTGCATTTACTCGACCCCTACTTGCCTCGTATTTGGAGTTCGCCGATGATTAGAATGTTCGGTCACTCGTACACTCGGGGGTGGAGCCAGTGAGCCTTGGTGCGATGGCCACAAGTATCAATCTATTGTGCATCCTACCTAGCCTCACTGACTCCATCCCCGGATGTTAATATGTGTTTCGACCGACAAAGTATGAGGCACGCTATTTAATTCGTACTACTTGTCTTTTATTTGAGTTCGCACTTCTTAATTGCATTGGCCGATGATTAAAATGTTTGGTCACTTGTACACTCCGGGGTGGGGCTAGTGAGGCTTGGTGTGATGGCCACAAATATCAATCTATTGTGCATCCTACCTAGCCTCGCTGACCCCATCCCTGTATGTTATTATTTATTTCGACCAACAAAGTATGAGGCACATGCTATTTAGTTCGTACTACTTGTCTCTTATTTGAGTTGGCACTTGTTCATTGCATTGGTACTAACGTTTTACTTGTCTTGTGAATGGAGATGCCGACGACATATGTCGTGTACAAGGGGAGGGTTCCCGGAGTCTACGACGACCGGGAGGACTCGTCGGAGACAGGTGCACCGTTTCAGCGGCAACAGCTACAAGGGATACCCCACTAGGGTGGAGGCGGAAGGAAGATACACCCGTTATGTAGCGGGAGAGATGAGGGACATGAGGAGCAACCGGATGAAGACCATGTCCTTCGTGATGATGGTCATCATGACCATGTTGGTCATGTTCTATGTGATTGTAGTTTAGGTTAGGACCTACATTGTGAGGTGTATGACGATACTTGTGACGACTATGTACCGAGACTTCTAATTTTGTGAAACTTCGTCGTTCGGTGTTGCATATGCACATGTGTTGTATGAATCAACATTCCGGAACGAGACTTGTGTATTTGTGTATTGATACCGAAATGATACTTGACTCTCTATGTGCTTCTCATATTGCATGTGCTGTTGTACAAATATGAACTGTGTTGTAAATATATACCGCCGTCAAATATGTATTCTAATATGCTGGAAAAAAGCTGAAAAAAGAATTTTCGAATTTATTGCCGGCGCACCTAAATGACCTACTGCCGGCGCACGTGGCATGCGCCGCTGTCGGAAGCACTACCGCCGGCGCAGCTGCTGGTGCGCCGGTGGAGCTTGTCCTTTGCCGGCGAAGCGTCGATGACGCGCCGGCAGTATCCGTCCTATCGCCGGCGCACAGACTGGTGCGCCGGCAGTGGCCAGTTATCAGCGGCCCGTTCGCACCGGTGGGCTCCTGGTGCGCCGGCAATGGGCCTTTTAGGTTCGCCAGCTGTAGGCCTTTTCCTTGTAGTGGGAGACGGCTGGAGCTGCTCTAAGATGGGAAATTTGCTGTGCCCCGGGGCCATGGCTCTTATTGCCCGGGGTGTAGCTTCGCCCTGACGGACAATCCACCCCCACACTTCACCAGGATGACACAAATGAACCAACTTGCAGACCGACACATTTGTTTCCAAATTTGGAACGCCGATGAGTCAGGTCGGACAATTCGTGCGTCCTCCCTTGTCCTCCCTAGAAGACCATGGCCCCTCCTACCAGTAGCGCGCACACTCCCTCCAAAAACCCTCCCACAGAAATTCAGCCGGCAGGAGCAATGGATCCCGCCGCCACGCTGATAACCTCCAAGTGCAGGTGACGTGGGCATAACCCTTCGGGTACTCGACATTACCATACCCGGTGCAAACTATGAAGCTGGACCAGCACAAGGACTCGACGAGCTAGACCCGCAAGGAAAATCAACTTGGACAACAAGGAAAGAAGACTCCAATACGAATCCTACTAGGACTCTTGTAAACCCTAACTTGGCTGATATATAAAGCCAGGCAGGGGCACCCCTTAGATACGCATATTCAGAAACTGTTATCACCAGGATTTGACCGAGTCAGAGGTGGGCCGCGATCAAGAGGACGTGAAGAAATATATATAAAAGAAGTATGTGGATCGGCCTTTTATACCAAGTTGGGCTTAATTGCCCGTGTATCTGTAACATATTAGATCGTATCTTAGTTTAGAGATAGAATCTTACTCGTGCACGGTTTGGTGCACGCCCACATTAGAAAGTCCCCTGGACTATAAATATGTACCTAGGGTTTATGGAATAAACAACAACTCACGTTCAACCCCAAAACAAACCAATCTCGGCGCATCGCCAACTCCTTCGTCTCGAGGGTTTCTATCAGGTAAGCGACATGCTGCCTAGATCAGCACAAGCCCCACGTTGTTCATGCGTTGCTCGTACTGAAGCGCTTTTGATGGCGAGCAACGTAGTTATCATAGATGTGTTAGGGTTAGCATTGTTCTTCGTTTAAGCATGCTTACGTAGTGCAACCCTCGCATATCTAGCCGCCCTCACGCCTATCTCGGGCGTGGGGGCGGCACCCCGCTTGATCATTATTTAGTAGATCTGATCCGTTACGATTGCTCCTTGTTCTACAAGGATTAGTTTAATATCTGCAATAGTTAGGCCTTACAAAGGGGGGAGGATCCGGTGGCACGTAGGGTGGCGTTCGCAAGTCCTAAACAGGATGTTCCGAGGATCAACTTCATGTTGGTTTTTAGGCCTTGTTTAGGATCGGCTTACGAGCACCGTGCGTGGCCGCGAGGCCCAACTCCGGAGTAGGATGATCCGATTATGCGGTGAAAACCCTAAATCGTCGTAGGTCTCATTAGCTTTATTTTGATCAAGCAGGACCACCAAGTATTCGTGCACCCCGTACGAATCATGGGTGGATCGGCTCTTTGAGCCGATTCACGAGATAACCTGAGAGCCGATCGAGGCTCGTATTTAACGTTTACATGTATGCCCTCGCAGAAACTAAGCGAGGCATCCCCATCACCTTCCCGGCCAGGTATAGGTCAGGTGGCACGCCCTTGCACTTCGCATCGCCGCGTGTGACCAGAAGAGCATTGCGGGCCGTCGCTCGGAGGGGTCTCAGCCAGCCGCAGCTCTAGGCTCTTCCCGGCTCTACGGTGTTGACAAGGCCGCTGCCCGTCGGTGGGTTTTGGCAGTCAACACATTCTGGCACGCCCGGTGGGACCAACGTCTACATCAACCACATCGCCATCTACATCCGAGATGGCGGACGGCACGCCCGCTCACCTACGAGGATCTGCCTGACGAGCTCAAGAAGCAGTACAACGAGATCAAGGCCACCCTCGGAGCCGACCTCATCGGCTCTTCTCAGAGAACCCGTTCCCATGGCATCAGATGGAAGGGATTCTCACCGCAAGGTGCGCTCGATGGGATAGACCTCTCTACCCCTGATGTCTACGGGAGCTTCTATTCTTGTAGACAGTGTTGGGCCTCCAAGAGCAGAGGTTTGTAGAACAGCAGCAAGTTTCCCTTAAGTGGATACCCAAGGTTTATCGAACTCAGGGAGGAAGAGGTCAAAGATATCCCTCTCATGCAACCCCGCAACCACAAAGCAAGAAGTCTCTTGTGTCCCCAACACACCTAATAGGTGCACTAGTTCGGCGAAGAGATAGTGAAATACAGGTGGTATAAATAAGTATGAGCAGTAGCAACGGTGCCGTAAAAGTGCTTGGCGCGTAGTTGATGGTGGTGGTATTGCAGCAGTAGTAACGCAAGAAACAAGTAAACAAGCAAGTAGTAACGCAAGTAGTAGTAACGCAGCAAAGTAGTAAACAAGCAAGTAGTAACTCAGCAGTATTTAGGAACAAGGCCTAGGGAATAGACTTTCACTAGTGGACACTCTCAATATTGATCACATAACAGAATAAATAAATGCATACTCTACACTTTTGTTGGATGATGAACACATTGCGTAGGATTACACGAACCCTCAATGCCGGAGTTAACAAGCTCCACAATAATGCTCATGTTTAAGTAAACTTTAGTGTAAGATAGATCAACGCTACTAAACCAAGTACTAGCATAGCATGCACACTCGTCACCTTCATGCATATGTAGGAGGAATAGATCACATCAATATTATCATAGCAATAGTTAACTCCATAATCTACAAGAGATCATGATCATAGCATAAACCAAGTACTAACACGGTGCACGCACCGTCACCTTTGCACACATGCAGGAGGAATAAACTACTTTAATAACACATCACTAGAGTAGCACATAGATAGTAGTGATACAAACATGCTGCAATCATAAAGAGATATAAATAAGCACCTCACTATGCCATTCAATGAGTAAGTATTCTGTGAAATATGGCCTAAGAGACCCACACGGTGCACACACTCGTCACCTTTACACACGTGGGACGAGGAGTCTCCGGAGATCACATAAGTAAAACCCACTTGACTAGCATAATGACATCTAGATTACAAGCATCATCATATGAATCTCAATCATGTAAGGCAGCTCATGAGATTATTGTATTGACACACATAGGAGAGAGATGAACCACATAGCTACCGGTACAGCCCCCGAGCCTCGATGGAGAACTACTCCCTCCTCATGGAGCAGCAGCGGTGATGAAGATGGCGGTGGAGATGGCAGCGGTGTCGATGGAGAAGCCTTCCGGGGCACTTCCCCGCTCCGGCAGGGTGCCGGAACAGAGATCCTGTCCCCCGGATCTTGGCTTCGCGATGGCGGTGGCTCCGGAAGGTTTCGTGGGTTTCGTCAATTGGTATCGGGTTTTCTGATCCAGGGGCTTTATATAGGCGAAGAGGCGGCGCAGAGGGCCGACGGGGGGCCACACCATAGGGCGGCGCGGCCCCCTCTCGGCCGCGCCGGCCTAGGGTTTGGTGGCCCCGTGGCCCCCCTCTCGGTCCTTCCCGGTGTTCTGGATGCTTCCGATGAAAATAGGAACTTTGGCGTTGATTTCGTCCGATTCCGAGAATATTTCGTTACTAGGATTTCGAAACCAAAAACAGCAGTAAAACAGAACTCGGCACTTCGGCATCTTGTTAATAGGTTAGTTCCGTAAAATGCACGAATATGACATAAAGTGTGCATAAAACATGTAGATAACATCAATAATGTGGCATGGAACACAAGAAATTATCGATACGTTGGAGACGTATCAGCATCCCCAAGCTTAGTTCTGCTCGTCCCGAGCGGGTAAAACGATAACAAAGATAATTTCCGGAGTGACATGCCATCATAAACTTGATCATACTATTTGTAAAGCATATGTAGTGAATGCAGCGATCAAAACAATGTGTATGACATGAGTAAACAACTGAATCATATAGCAAAGACTTTTCATGAATAGCACTTCAAGACAAGCATCAATAAGTCTTGCATAAGAGTTAACTCATAAAGTAATAATTCAAAGTAAAGGTATTGAAGCAACACAAAGGAAGATGAAGTTTCAGCGGTTGCTTTCAACTTATAACATGTATATCTCATGGATAATTGTCAATGCAAAGCAATATAACAAATGCAATATGCAAATATGTAAGAATCAATGCACAAGGTCACACAAGTGTTTGCTTCTTGAGATGGAGAGAAATAGGTGAACCGACTCAACAATGAAAGTAAAAGAATGGTCCTCCATAGAGGAAAAGCATCGATTGCTATATTTGTGCTAGAGCTTTGATTTTGAAAACATGAAACAATTTTGTCAACGGTAGTAATAAAGCATATGCATCATGTAAATTATATCTTATAAGTTGCAAGCCTCATGCATAGTGTACCAATAGTGCCCGCACCTTGTCCTAATTAGCTTGGACTACCTGGATTATCACCGCAATACATATGCTTTAACCAAGTTTCACAAAGGGGTACCTCTATGCCGCCTGTACAAAGGTCTAAGGAGAAAGCTCGCATTTGGATTTCTCGCTTTTGATTATCCTCAACTTAGACATCCATACCGGGACAACATAGACAACAGATAATGGACTCCTCTTTTAATGCTTTAAGCATTTGACAACAATTAATTCTTTTCTCATTAGAGATTTGAGGATATTTTTCCAAAACTGAAACTTCCACCATGGATCATGGCTTTAGTTAGCGGCCCAATGTTCTTCTCTCACAATATGCATGCTCAAACCATTCAACTCAGTGTAGATCGCCCTTACTTCAGACAAGACGAACATGCATAGCAACTCACATTAAATTCAACAATGAGTTGATGGCGTTCCCAAGTAAACATGGTTATCGCACAACAAGCAACTTAATAAGAGATAAAGTGCATAATTACATATTCAATACCACAATAGTTTTTAAGCTATTTGTCCCATGAGCTATATATTGCAAAGGTGAATGATGGAATTTTAAAGGTAGCACTCAAGCAATTTACTTTGGAATGGCGGGAAAATACCATGTAGTATAGGTAGGTATGGTGGACACAAATGGCATAGTGGTTGGCTCAAGTATTTTGGATGCATGAGAAGTATTCCCTCTCGATACAAGGTTTAGGCTAGCAAGGCTTATTTGAAACAAACACAAGGATGAACCGGTGCAGCAAAACTCACATAAAAGACATATTGAAAACATTATAAGACTCTACACCGTCTTCCTTGTTGTTCAAACTCAATACTAGAAATTATCTAGACTTTAGAGAAACCAAATATGCAAACCAAATTTTAGCATGCTCTATGTATTTCTTCATTAATGGGTGCAAAGCATATGATGCAAGAGCTTAAACATGAGCACAACAATTGCCAAGTATCACATTACCCAAGACATTATAGCAATTACTACATGTATCATTTTCCAATTCCAACCATATAACAATTTAACGAAGAGGAAACTTCGCCATGAATATTATGAGCTAAGAACACATGTGTTCATATGAACCAGCGGAGCGTGTCTCTCTCCCACACAAGCATGATGTAATCCAATTTATTCAAACACAAACAAAAACAAAAGCAAACAAACGTACGCTCCAAGAAAAAGCACATAAGATGTGATGGAATAAAAATATAGTTTCAGGGGAGGAACCCGATAATGTTGTCGATGAAGAAGGGGATGCCTTGGGCATCCCCAAGCTTAGACGCTTGAGTCTTCTTGATATATGCAGGGGTGAACCACCGGGTGCATCCCCAAGCTTAGAGCTTTCACTCTCCTTGATCATAGTATATCATCCTCCTCTCTTGACCCTTGAAAACTTCCTCCACACCAAACTCGAAACAACTCATTAGAGGGTTAGTGGACAATAAAAATTAACATGTTCAGAGGTGACACAATCATTCTTAACACTTCTGGACATCGCATAAAGCTACTGGAAATTAATGGATCAAAGAAATTCATCCAACATAGCAAAAGAGGCAATGCGAAATAAAAGGCAGAATCTGTCAAAACAGAACAGTCCGTAAAGATGGATTTTATTAGGCCACCAGACTTGCTCAAATGAAAATGCTCAAATTGAATGAAAGTTGCGTACATATCTGAGGATCATGCACGTAAATTGGCATAATTTTCTGAGCTTCCTGCAGGGCAGTGGGCTCAGATTCGTGACAGCAAAGAAATCTGGAACTGCGCAGTAATCCAAATCTAGTACTTACTTTTCTATCAACGGCTTAACTTGGCACAACAAAACACAAAACTAAGATAAGGAGAGGTTGCTACAGTAGTAAACAACTTCCAAGACACAAATATAAAACAAAGTACTGTAGCAAAATAACACATGGGTTATCTCCCAAGAAGTTCTTTCTTTTTAGCCATTAAGATGGGCTCAGCAGCTTTAATGATGCACTCGCAAAAGATAGTATGTGAAGCAAAAGAGAGCATCAAGAGGCAAATTCAAAACACATTTAAGTCTAACATGCTTCCTATGCATAGGAATCTTGTAAATAAACAAGTTCATGAAGAGCAAAGTAACAAGCATAGGAAGATAAAACAAGTGTAGCATCAAAAATTTCAGCACATAGAGAGGCATTTTAGTAACATGAAAATTTCTACAACCATATTTTCCTCTCTCATAATAACTTTCAGTAGCATCATGAGCAAACTCAACAATATAACTATCACATAAAGCATTCTTATCATGAGTCTCATGCATAAAATTATTACTCTCCACATAGGCATAATCAATTTTATTAGTTGTAGTGGGAGCAAATTCAACAAAGTAGCTATCATTATTATTCTCATCAAGTGTAGGAGGCATAGTATAATCACAACAAAATTCACTCTCCGTAGTAGGTTGTACCAAAAGACCACTATCATTATCATCACAAATAGGAGGCAAAGTATCATCAAAGAAAATTTTCTCCTCAATGCTTGGGGGACTAAAAATATCATGAAAACCAGCTTCCCCAAGCTTAGAACTTTCTATATCATTATCAACAATGGTGTTCAAAGCGTTCATACTAATATTACTACCAAGCATGCAAATAAGATTTCATAGGTTTTTTAATTTTCGCATCAAACAATCCATGTTTTAAATCAGGAAATAGAATAAGAAGCTCACTCTTGTACATTATGCCAAACTAGTGTAAACAAGAAACAACAAGATGCAATTGCAGGATCTAAAGGAAATAGCTTCGAGCACACACACAACGGCGCCGTAAAAATACTTTACCCGAGACCGTAGTATGAGTGCCTTTTACCTTTCCTCCCCAAGCAACGGCGCCTTAAAAGTGCTTGATGTCTACGGGAGCTTCTATTCTTGTAGACAGTGTTGGGCCTCCAAGAGCAGAGGTTTGTAGAACAGCAAGCAAGTTTCCCTTAAGTGGATACCCAAGGTTTATCGAACTCGTGGAGGAAGAGGTCAAAGATATCCCTCTCATGCAACCCCGCAACCACAAAGCAAGAAGTCTCTTGTGTCCCCAACACACCTAATAGGTGCACTAGTTCGGCGAAGAGATAGTGAAATACAGTGTGGTATAAATAAGTATGAGCAGTAGCAACGGTGCCGTAAAAGTGCTTGGCGCGTAGTTGATGGTGGTGGTATTGCAGCAGTAGTAACGCAAGAAAACAAGAACAAGCAAGTAGTAACGCAAAGAGTAGTAACGCAGTAAAACAGTAAACAAGCAGTAGTAACTCAGCAGCATTTAGGAACAAGGCCTAGGGATTACACTTTCACTAGTGGACACTCTCAACATTGATCACATAACAGAATAGATAAATGCATACTCTACACTTTTGTTGGATGATGAACACATTGCGTAGGATTACACGAACCCTCAATGCCGGAGTTAACAAGCTCCACAATAATGCTCATGTTTAAGTAACCTTTAGTGTAAGATAGATCAACGCTACTAAACCAAGTACTAGCATAGCATGCACACCGTCACCTTCATGCATATGTAGGAGGAATAGATCACATCAATATTATCATAGCAATAGTTAACTCCATAATCTACAAGAGATCA
>NC_061513.1:228537342-228554207 GCF_022539505.1 Lolium rigidum | reverse complement strand
CGTCGAGGGATATTTTAAACCTGCACAACGGAAACTTGGGGCGCGTTTGGTAGCCTGGGCCTGATTCGTGGCTCACTGGCGCAACCGTGCAAGTACACTTACGCGTCCAGAACGAGCCACGTGCCGAAATTGGCCTGTTGTTTGGTAGGTTGGGCTGCATCGGCTGGGCTAAAAAGGACTTTCTTTTTGTTTGCCAGCAGCCAAGCCCAAATCTCGATGGAGATGATATTAGGCATGTTTGGTACCATCCAGGCATGTCTACGGTTACCTCTTCTCTATGATGGGTAGCCTTACCATGCTATCACCTCCCATCACAGAAATCACAGTTCATGATAGTTGCAATCAGTTCACGAAATCATCCCTAGCTACTACGAATGGTAGTTCATAACACGATGCTCCCTAGCTACTACGAATTGCAGTTTATCATAATGGGGTCGTTCAACAAACGAGGATCGAAAAGGGTTCGAGAAACAGAGGATCATAGGGGTTCTTCTTCTTCTTCTTCACTTCTTCTTCTTCACTTATTCTTCACTTCTTCTCAGATGGTGGTGTTGCCTCTGGTTTCCCATATTGCGTCTGCCCACTCTTGCCTCTTCACCTTCCAGGCATCATTGTCGCCTGGTTCCACACCATGGCCGGTCTCTACTTCATCAAAAGTGACAACCTCTTCGAAGAACTCATCCTCGCCCCAACCTAGGATCCAGTTGTGAAGAATGCAGCAAGCAAGGACCAGCTTTACCTGAGTGTCAAACATATGGAACGGTTTCTAGTCAAGGACCGTGAACCTGTTCTTCAATGCAGCAAAGGCCCTCTCAATGGTGACTCTAAGGCTTGAGTGTCTGAGATTGAACAACTCTCTCGCATTCAGAGGTCGGTGCTTCGCAGAGAACTCGTTGAGGTGGTACCTTGTTTTCCTGAAGAGAGGTAGAATTCCAGGTCGGCATGCATATCCAGCATCTCCAAGGTAGAACTTACCGTCAGAGATTTGCAACCCATCAGGCCTTGACAAGCTGTCGGCCAAGATGCTGGCATATGAGCTGAACCCTCCCACCCAGCAAGCACGTAGGTGAACCTCATATTGAAATCCAAAGCTGCTAGCACGTTCTAGCTGGTGTAGTGCTTCCTCCCGCGGAATGCTGCAGACATTGATCTCGGTACCTTTGCAGTGACATGAGTACCATCAATAGCCCCAATGCAATGTTGTAAAAAGATTAGCACACAATCATGTTTCTGACAGTAGCACACATCTGATAGGTACAAGGAACATGATTTTGTACTCACCTTGAAATAGGGGAACTGACATAGGCATCCCCAATGGGCCTGCAGAAGATGGTACCCGGGGTTTACTGAAGGCTCACGACCCGAAGTTTGTGAAGCCCGGAAGCCCAATTAAGGGATAGTTTGGAAAGATAGAGTTGTATTAGGAATAATGACTTGTAACTATTACGGGACGAACTCAAAGAGTCTCCCAGACTTTGTAACTTGTACATCACAAAATCCTTGGCTCCGCCTCCTATATAAGGGGGAGTCAAGGGAGAAAGAGAGGATCGATTTCATTGTCAACATAACCCTAGTTTTCTAGCAGTCGAGTACTTTTCCGGCTGAACCCTCGAGATCTACTTGCCCTCTTCTTCCGTGAAAACCCTAGTCTACAATCTGTAGGCATTGACAAGTCGATACCTTGTTAATTGGCACCGTATGTGGGAATTAGAGGTGACAAGGAGCTGATCTTGATGGCACGCTCAACATCGTTGACATCTTCAGTGGCAAGCAACGCGATGGACAGAGGTAAACAAATCGAAACTGGTCTAGTCGATTTTGTTCCTCACCCGCCCTCCCGTGTGGATGCATATGCGTATCTGGAGGGGCCTATGGAGATGACGTTCGGGAGGTTCCACTTTCGCGTCGGAAAAGAGGTATCACATCGTTTCGAGGTTCCGGTTTCGTCGGGATCGTCGGCGGCCGACTCCGATCGGTCGGAATCGTCGTCATCGTTCGGGACGGGCGCCGAGGAGATCTCGCCGCCACACTTCGTCAAGACTGCGACAAGCGGAAAACTCGTCAAGATCTTCGGCAGCATGTCCTTCGAGTCGTCTGCAGACTCCAATATAAGCAGCGACTCAGACAGCGTCGACAGCTTCGACTTCATCGACAAATCTTCTTATGTTAGGGAGGTCCTCGCCGATCTATACGACGGTGTCACCAACCCCGACGAAAGTCAAACTCCAAAATACCATCAAGTCTATGTAATTGGAGAAACAAGTCGCCCACAGGATGAGACATCAGAGGCTTTCGATGATGCGGGAAATCCATACACCGATTCCGCTGATCTTATGCGAGGTTTAGGCACCAAGTATGTCGGACCTGCAACGCGACAGATGGTGCAACTTCCGCAAGCAGCTTGGGATAGAGCTGCAAAAGCCATCGATGACACAGAGCCGATGACTACGACTGTCACAGCTGAAGAGTTGCAAGCATACCAATATAGACTCGCCCGTGCTGGACGAGAACTCGAAAAACAGAAAGCCGAGCTTGATAGGAGGAGAGCCGCAGCTTCCGAATCAAGCAGGCGAAGAGCTGAGCTGAGTCGGCAATCAGGTACATCGGGAGGAGATAGTCACAGAGCAGCTCGCAATAGGGCAAGGTCTCGGTTGCAGCATATACCTGAAGCCGAAAGGGAGAATCTGGTCCAAAACCTCGGCATGTCTTTTATGTCGATAGACACGAGGGGAAATATTATTCCCAAAACACCAGAAGCTGGATATATGGCGACCCAGGCTTTCATCCTGGCGTCCAGGCCACCTCCCGGAGATCCAAGAGAAGCATTGTACAATATGGCCATGGCAGGAGTTGGAGCCATGGGAACAACGTTCGCGGGTACAAGCACACCTCCCGAAGGCACTACAAGGCAAAATAGTCCACGATCTACAGTAGTAGTGCAAGACCCTCCGAGAACGAGCGGTGCAAGAGATACAACGACACAGGCAAGGGTCGACAAAGCGCGGCAAGAAAGAAGAGAACGTCGACACTCACCAGATGTCGATGAGGAGGATATGTGCGCGCTCCCCTGTTTCACCCGACGAGTTCGTAAAACTCGGGTCCCATCTGGGTTTAAGTTACCCGACAATTACAAGAAGTTCGAAGGCCTGCAAGATCCTGAGGACTGGTTAGTCGACTACCTGGAGACGTTGAAATTGACGGGTGGAACTAAAGCAACGGCAATGCAAAGCATCCAGGTGCACTTGAGTGGAGCAACACGGTCATGGATAAAAAAGCTGCTGCCTGGTTCCATCGACAGCTGGAAAATTTCGAGGATATATTTGTGAAGAATTTTCTATCCACGTGCAAGAAACCCGCGTCATTGGAGCAACTCAGGGCCTGCAGCGAAAAGTATGATGAACCAATGAGGACGTATATCCAGAGGTGGAACATCATCAAAAACTCAGCAGAAAACATGTCTGATGAGAGCAATAGATGCGTTTGTTGCTGGAATCCGAAGGAAAGACCTCGTCGAGGATTTGGGAAGAACTAACCCGAAAACAATAGCAGTACTCATGGAAATAGCTAATCGCTGGGCAGATGGAGAAGATGCTGTTCACAACAAACGCCATAGGTCGCCTGAGGATGAGCGCAATCGAAACATTCAAAATAGACGATGATTCTCTCGCCAGTTCACAGATTATGACGCTCCCGGCCAAATATCGCCTGGTTTCTGAGGAAACAGCGGAGGTAATAGTCGGGATGATTATCAAAAGAGTGGTGAGCAGCGGAGCGATCAACGGGACGGTCCCCGTCCAAATAGACAAAATAATGGGCCTAGGTTTCAAAGGCCATATGTATCACCCGAGGATCTCTTAAACGGACCATGCCAAATGCACTTTTTCCTTGATAATAATGGGAAGAGGCAGTCAGGGCATCTGCAGAAGGACTGCCGAACTTTCCTAGCACTACACAGATATGCAGGGCATACCAGCACGCGAGACGATGAAACAGGAATCCCCGAGGGCCAAGGAGTGAGATTCACCTTCCACCTCCACCCGCAATTACAGACGAAAATCGACATCAGTTGCAATTGGCGGCACCTCCAAGCAATGGTCCTTATATCGACACCAATGGTGCGGTCTCGATGATTCAGAAGGGCAGACCCTCTAACAGAACTCAGAAAGTAATCTCGCGACAAGTCTTTATGGCAGAGAAGATGCCTCCACCAACAATTGAGTACCTGAATTGGTCGGGGCAGGACATCGGCTTCACCATAGCTGACCACCCGCTGCAAGTTCCACGACCAGGGCAATCTTCCTTGATCTTACCAGTGGTAATCGCAGGATTCGACGTTTCGCGAGTATTCATCGATGGAGGCAGCAGCTTAAACCTCATGTATGCAGACACATTGAGGAAGATGAACATATCTTTGGCAAATCTAATACCAACTGACACACGTTTCCATGGCATCACACCGGACAAGCTGAGTTATCCATTGGGAAAGATAAATCTCGACGTTCAGTTTGGAACCCGAGAAAACTACAGAAGAGAGAAGTTGGAGTTTGAAGTCGTGGATTTCCCGTCTCAGTATCATGCTTTGTTAGGGCGACCCGCCTATGCCAGGTTTATGGCAGTACCACACTACAAGTATCTGTTGTGGAGACTCCCTGGACCCAAGGGCCCAATCACAGTGAAAGGCAGTTTTGCGCTAGCTGATAAGTGCGATAAGGATTTCCATCGGCTGTCAGAAACTTTCGGGGCAAGCAGAGTATATGGCGTCAAGGCTAACAACTGATTACGACGTGTTACCAGATGGAGGGAGGCCGCTCAAGGAGCCGACCTTTGATACCACTAAAAACTCAAAGGAAGTACAAATTCACCCGACAGATCCCAAGAAGACGACATCCATCGCAACAAACATAGATCTCGCATAAGAAAGCGCGCTCGTCGAGTTCCTCCGTGAGCGCTGGGAAATCTTCGCATGGTGTCCAGCAGACATGCCAGGAGTACCCAGGGAACTTGCGAGCACCCTCTTAACTTGGATCCAATGGCTAGACCAATCAAACAAACTTTGCGGCGTTTTTCGGAACCCAACCGCAAAGCTATGCTGTCAGAAATTAATCGACTGAGAGAAGCAGGATTTATCAAAGAATTACACACAGAAGCAACGTGGGTAGCTAACCCAGTGCTGGTCCCGAAGAAAAACACAGAGGTCCACTACAAGAAAAGTTGCCATGGCCGACGAAGTTGAAGTCGCGCCGTGGTTGCTGGTGTACCATGGCCGACGATTTTGGGTCCCTCCGTGGTGCATGTCAAAAAAATTTTTTTCTCGTTTTTGAGGCCACCTAGCCCGACGAAAGCGGCCAAAACGTCGCGTATGGTGGCCCGGGACGTGGTGCATCGCGAATTCTCGGGTTCGCCGGCCGAGTCAACGCAAATCCGCACCGCCCAGGGATGTAGGGCCCGGATGGCAGCCTCTCTAGCATTATTTTTTTTCTCCATCGCGCCATCTCGTTCAACACTCGTCCGATCGAGCCGTTTACGATGCGGGATCATGGGTCCCGCTTGTCATCCTCTATGAACCAAATTTCTTTCTTTTCTTGGATTTTTTTTGACACCCCGATTTCTCGGCTACTTACTTTTTCTTTTGATCCCTTGCCGCCTTGGAAACGTTGAGACCGCTGTCTGCTAAATGGGACCCGCATGTCATCCTCTATGTGCAATCAACTTTCTTTTCTTGGAGTTTTTTTGGCACCTCAAATTTGGTCACTTGCCTTTTTCTTTCGATCCCCTGCCGCCTCTCAAACGGTGATACCGCTGCTGCTAAATGGGACCCGCATGTTATCCTCTATGTACTATAAAACTTTCTTTTCTTGGAGTTTTTTTTGGCACCTCAAATTTGGTCACTTGCCTTTTTCTTTCGATCCCCTGCCGCCTCTCAAACGGTGATACCGCTGCTCCTAAATGGGACCCGCATGTCATCCTCTATGTACTATAAAACTTTCTTTTCTTGGAGTTTTTTTGGCACCTCATATTTGGTCACTTGCCTTTTTCTTTCGATCCCCTGCCGCCTCTCAAACGGTGATACCGCTGCTGCTAACTCGGGACCCGCATGTCATCCTCTATGTACTATAAAACTTTCTTTTCTTGAATTATTTTTGGCACCTCATATTTGGTCACTTACCTTTTTCTTTCGATCCCCTGCCGCCTCTCAAACGGTGATACCGCTGCTGCTAAATGGGACCCGCATGTCATCCTCTATGTACTATAAAACTTTCTTTTCTTGGAGTTTTTTTTGGCACCTCAAATTTGGTCACTTGCATTTTTCTTTCGATCCCCTGCCGCCTCTCAAACGGTGATACCGCTGCTGCTAAATGGGACCCGCATGTCATCCTCTATGTACTATAAAACTTTCTTTTCTTGAATTATTTTTGGCTCCTCATATTTGGTCACTTGCCTTTTTCTTTCGATCTCATGCCACGTTTGAAACGTTGAGGAACCTGCTGGCTCATGGGACCCGCATGTCATCTTCTATGTGCTATAAATGTTTATTTTCTTTATTTTTTTTCACCCTCTGATTTTTGGCTATTTCCTTTTTCTTTTGATCCCCTGCCGCCTTGGAAACGTTGGGTAAGCTGCTGACTCATGGGACCCGCATGTCATCCTCTATGTACAATCAACTTTCTTTTTATTTTGATCTCAAGCCGCATTTGAAACGTTGAGACCGCTCGCTGCTAAATGGGACCCGCATGTCATCCTCTACGTACAATAAAGTTTCTTTTCTTGGATTATCTTTGGCTCTCGATATTTTGTCACTTGCCTTTTTCTTTCGATCTCATGCCGCCTTTGAAACGTTGAGTAAGCTGCTGGCTCATTGGTCCCGCATGTCATCCTCTACGAACAATAAAAGTTTCCTTTCTTGGAGTTATTTTTTACCCCTAATTTCTGGCTATTTGCCTTTTTCTTTTGATCTCCTGCCCCCTCTGAAACGATGAGGACGCTTGTTGGCGGGTCGGTCCCACATGTCATCCTCTATGAACAATAAAAGTTTCCTTTGATGGATTTATTTTGAACCCTTAATTAATTTCTGGATATTTCCCCGCCGCCTTGGAATCGTTGAGGATGCTGCTGCCTCATGGGTCCCGCATGTCATCCTCTCAGAACGGTAAATGTTTATTTTCTTGGATTTTGTTGACCAAACGATTCTTGGCTTATTTTTTCTTTCGATCACCTGCAGCCTTTAAAACGTTGAGGACGCCGCTGGCTCACGGGTCCCACATGTCAACCTCTATGAACAATAAACGCTGAGGATTCTGCTGCCTCATGGGTCCCGCATGTCATCCTCTCAGAACGAAAATGTTTCTTTTCTTGGATTTTTTACCAACAGATTTTTGGTTTATTTTTTCTTTCCATCCCCTGCTGCCTTTAAAACGTTGACGACGCTGGTTGGCTCATGGGTCCCCGATGTCGGCCTCCCGTACAAGAAACATATGATACCTTGATTATTTTGCAGACAATAAACAATGTATTGCGCTCTGAGCTATTTCAAACGGATAATTAAATCTTTATTTTTACATAAACAAACTTATATGTTGAATCTCCTTGTTTTTTTGTCTTTGCGAAGCATAGGACTTTCCTGTTTTTTTAGAAAATTCGGAACTTTCCTGTTTTGGAGTGGGCTGAAATTGTACGAGTCAAAAGGCCAAGCAGGATAGTTCGAAAGCCCAGATGTCCAGATGCAGCCCAATTGACATCTTTCTTCTTGGATTTTTTTCACCCCCTGATTTCTGGCTACTTCATTTTTCTTTTGGTTCTGTGCCGCCTTGGAAACGTTGAGACCGCTGCTGCAAAATGGGACCCGCATGTCATCCTCTACGTACAATAAAATTTCTTTTCTTGGATTATTTTTGGCTCCTGATATTTGGTCACTTGCCTTTTTCTTTCGATCCCGTGCAGCCTCTCAAACGGTGATACCGCTGTTGCTAATTGGGACCCGCATGTCATCCTCTATGTACAATCAAGTTTCTTTTCTTGAATTATTTTTGGCTCCTGATATTTGGTCACTTGCCTTTTTCTTTCGATCTCATGCCACGTTTGAAACGTTGAGGAACCTCGTCGCTAAATGGGACCCGCATGTCATCCTCTATGTACTATAAAACTTTCTTTTGTTGGATTATTTTTGGCACCTCATATTTGGTACTTTACTTTTTCTTTCGATCCCCTGCTGCCTCTCAAACGGTGATACCGCTGCCGCTAAATGGGACCCGCATGTCATCCTCTATGTACTATAAAACTTTCTTTTCTTGGATTATTTTTGGCTCCTGATATTTGGTCACTTGCGTTTTTTTCTTTCGATCTCATGCCACGTTTGAAACTTTGAGGAACCCGCTGGCTCATGGGACCCGCATGTCATCCTCTATGTGCTATAAAAGTTTATTTTCTATGGTTTTTTTTCACTCTCTGATTTTTGTCTATTTCCTTTTTTCTTTTGATGCCCTGCCGCCTTGGAAACGTTGAGTAAGCCGCTTACACATGGGACCCGCATGTCATCCTCTATGTACAATCAAGTTTCTTTTCTTGAATTATTTTTGGCTCCTGATATTTCGTCACTTGCCTTTTTCTTTCGATCTCATGCCACGTTTGAAACGTTGAGGAACCCGTCGGCTCATGGGACCCGCATGTCATCCTCTATGTGCTATAAAAGTTTTTTTTCTTGGATTTTTTTTCACCCTCTGATTTTTGGCTATTTGCCTTTTACTTTTGATCCCCTGGCCCCTTTGAAACGTTGAGTAAGCTGCTGGTACATGGGACCCGCATGTCAACCTCTATGTCCATCAACTTTCTTTTCTTGGATTTTTTTGACCCCCTAATTTCTAGCTACTTTCTTTTTCTTTTGATCTCAAGCCGCATTTCAAACATTGAGACCGCTGCTGCAAAATGGGACCCGCATGTCATCCTCTATGTACTATAAAACTTTCTTTTCTTGAATTATTTTTGGCTCCTCATATTTGGTCACTTGCCTTTTTCTTTCGATCTCATGCCACGTTTGAAACGTTGAGGAACCTGCTGGCTCATGGGACCCGCATGTCATCCTCTATGTGCTATAAATGTTTATTTTCTTTATTTTTTTTCACCCTCCGATTTTTGGCTATTTCCTTTTTCTTTTGATCCCCTGCCGCCTTGGAAACGTTGGGTAAGCTGCAGACTCATGGGACCCGCATGTCATCCTCTATGTACAATCAACTTTCTTTTTATTTTGATCTCAAGCCGCATTTGAAACGTTGAGACCGCTGCTGCTAAATGGGACCCGCATGTCATCCTCTACGTACAATAAAGTTTCTTTTCTTGGATTATCTTTGGCTCCGGATATTTTGTCACTTGCCTTTTTCTTTCGATCTCATGCCGCCTTTGAAACGTTGAGTAAGCTGCTGGCTCATTGGTCCCGCATGTCATCCTCTACGAACAATAAAAGTTTCCTTTCTTGGAGTTATTTTTTACCCCTAATTTCCGGCTATTTGCCTTTTTCTTTTGATCTCCTGCCCTCTGAAACGATGAGGACGCTGTTGGCAGGTCGGTCCCACATGTCATCCTCTATGAACAATAAAAGTTTCCTTTGATGGATTTATTTTGAACCCTTAATTAATTTCTGGATATTTCCCCTGCCGCCTTGGAATCGTTGAGGATGCTGCTGCCTCATGGGTCCCGCATGTCATCCTCTCAGAACGGTAAATGTTTATTTTCTTGGATTTTGTTGACCAAACGATTCTTGGCTTATTTTTTCTTTCGATCACCTGCAGCCTTTAAAACGTTGAGGACGCCGCTGGCTCACGGGTCCCACATGTCAACCTCTATGAACAATAAACGCTGAGGATTCTGCTGCCTCATGGGTCCCGCATGTCATCCTCTCGGAACGAAAATGTTTCTTTTCTTGGATTTTTTACCAACAGATTTTTGGTTTATTTTTTCTTTCCATCCCCCGCTGCCTTTAAAACGTTGACGACGCTCGTTGGCTCATGGGTCCCCGATGTCAACCTCCCCGTACAAGAAACATATGATACCTTGATTATTTTGCAGACAATAAACAATGTATTGCGCTCTGAGCTATTTCAAACGGATAATTAAATCTTTATTTTTACATAAACAAACTTATATGTTGAATCTCCTTGTTTTTTTGTCTTTGCGAAGCATAGGACTTTCCTGTTTTTTTAGAAAATTCGGAACTTTCCTGTTTTGGAGTGGGCTGAAATTGTACGAGTCAAAAGGCCAAGCGGGATAGTTCGAAAGCCCGGATGTCCGAGATGCAGCCCAATTGACATCTTTCTTCTTGGATTTTGTCACCCCCCGATTTCCGGCTACTTCATTTTTCTTTTGGTTCCGTGCCGCCTTGGAAACGTTGAGACCGCTCGCTGCAAAATGGGACCCGCATGTCATCCTCTACGTACAATAAAATTTCTTTTCTTGGATTATTTTTGGCTCCCGATATTTGGTCACTTGCCTTTTTCTTTCGATCCCGTGCAGCCTCTCAAACGGTGATACCGCTGCTCGCTAATTGGGACCCGCATGTCATCCTCTATGTACAATCAAGTTTCTTTTCTTGAATTATTTTTGGCTCCTGATATTTGGTCACTTGCCTTTTTCTTTCGATCTCATGCCACGTTTGAAACGTTGAGGAACCTGCTGCTAAATGGGACCCGCATGTCATCCTCTATGTACTATAAAACTTTCTTTTGTTGGATTATTTTTGGCACCTCATATTTGGTACTTTACTCTTTCTTTCGATCCCCTGCTGCCTCTCAAACGGTGATACCGCTGCTGCTAAATGGGACCCGCATGTCATCCTCTATGTACTATAAAACTTTCTTTTCTTGGATTATTTTTGGCTCCTGATATTTGGTCACTTGCGTTTTTTCTTTCGATCTCATGCCACGTTTGAAACTTTGAGGAACCTGCTGGCTCATGGGACCCGCATGTCATCCTCTATGTGCTATAAAAGTTTATTTTCTATGGTTTTTTTTCACTATCTGATTTTTGTCTATTTCCTTTTTTCTTTTGATGCCCTGCCGCCTTGGAAACGTTGAGTAAGCTGCTTACACATGGGTGATACGTCTCCAACGTATCGATAATTTCTTGTGTTCCATGCCACATTATTGATGTTATCTACATGTTTTATGCACACTTTATATCATATTCGTGCATTTTCTGGAACTAACCTATTAACAAGATGCCGAAGTGCCGATTGTCTGTTTTCTGCTGTTTTTGGTTTCAGAAATCCTAGTAAAGAAATATTCTCGGAATTGGACGAAATAAAAGCCCGGAGGCCTATTTTCTCACGAAGCTTCCGAAGTCCGAAGGAGAGACGAAGAGGGGCCACGGGGCGCCAAACCCTAGGGCGGCGCGGCCCCCCTTGGCCGCGCCGGCCTGTGGTGTGGGCCCCCCGTGCCGCCTCTTGACTTGCCCTTCCGCCTACAAATAGCCTCCGTGACGAAACCCCCGCACCGAGAGCCACGATACGGAAAACATTACCGAGACGCCGTCGCCGCCGATCCCATCTCGGGGGATCCAGGAGATCGCCTCCGGCACCCTGCCGGAGAGGGGAATCATCTCCCGGAGGACTCTACACCGCCATGGTCACCTCCGGAGTGATGAGTGAGTAGTCTACCCCTGGACTATGGGTCCATAGCAGTAGCTAGATGGTTGTCTTCTCCCCATTGTGCTATCATTGTCGGATCTTGTGAGCTGCCTATCATGATCAAGATCATCTATATGTAATTCTATATGTTGCGTTTGTTGGGATCCGATGAATAGAGAATACTTGTTATGTTGATTATCAAAGTTATGCTTATGTGTTGTTTATGATCTTGCATGCTCTCCGTTATTAGTAGATGCTCCGGCCAAGTAGATGCTTTTAACTCCAAGAGGGAGTACTTATGCTCGATAGTGGGTTCATGCCTCGCATTGACACCGGGACGAGTGACAGAAAGTTCTAAGGTTGTGTTGTGCTGTTGCCACTAGGGATAAAACATTGATGCTATGTCTAAGGATGTAGTTGTTGATTACATTACGCACCATACTTAATGCAATTGTCTCGTTGCTTGCAACTTAATACTCGGAGGGGTTCGGATGATAACTCGAAGGTGGACTTTTTAGGCATAGATGCGGTTGGATGGCGGTCTATGTACTTTGTCGTAATGCCCAATTAAATCTCACTATACTCATCATGATATGTATGTGCATTGTCATGCTCTCTTTATTTGTCAATTGCCCAACTCGTAATTTGTTCACCCAACATGCCGTTCGTCTTATGGGAGAGACACCTCTAGTGAACCGTGGACCCCGGTCCAATTCTCTTTATCGAAATACAATCTACTGCAATACTTGTTTCTACTGTTTTCTCCGCAAACAATCATCTTCCACACAATACGGTTAATCCTTTGTTACAAGCAAGCCGGTGAGATTGACAACCTCACTCGTTTCGTTGGGGCAAAGTAGCTTGGTTGTGTTGTGCAGGTTCCACGTTGGCGCCGGAATCTCCGGTGTTGCGCCGCACTACATCCCGCCGCCATCAACCTTCAACGTGCTTCTTGGCTCCTCCTGGTTCGATAAACCTTGGTTTCTTTCTCGAGGGAAAACTTGCTGCTGTGCGCATCATACCTTCCTCTTGGGGTTGCCCAACGAACGTGTGAAATACACGCCATCAAGCTCTTTTTCCGGCGCCGTTGCCGGGGAGATCAAGACACGCTGCAAGGGGAGTCTCCACTTCTCAATCTCTTTACTTTGTTTTTGTCTTGCTTTATTTTATTTACTACTTTGTTTGCTGCACTAAATCAAAATACAAAAAAATTAGTTGCTAGTTTTACTTTATTTGCTATTTTGTTTGCTATATCAAAAACACAAAAAAATTAGTTTACCTGCATTCACTTTACTTATTTCATCATGTTTCCTTTTAATTTTACTACAAAGAACATACCGGTAGGACGTGGGTCTATAGTCGGGAGAAATAATATAGAAGAATTCTTCAACCATGTTAGTACCATTGAAAATTTTGAAGATAGACACTTGATAGATCTTGCGCCTACTTATGAAATTGCTGCTGCGCATTTAGTTCGCTTGTTGGAAACTAAATTTGTTAATCTTAATCCTATAATCCAACACATGTTTTTCACGCTTGGTGATATGGAAGAAGGGGAAAAGAAAGATTTTGTTTTAGAAACCCTTCTTAGAGAATTTGGTGGTCTAGCAAGAGAAGCTAGAAAGGTGTTTGCTAAATTCAATACGCTTGGTTCTCCTACTAATTTTGCTAGTCTCCTTGAAAAGATGGATATGGATAGAATAAGATACACTAATAATATTGATGATGGAGAGGAGATCAAAGCACCAATACCATGCAAGCTCCTAGCTATGAATGATGCACTAGAAAATAATTATGCTTGGCTTGTTCCGTAAAATTTGTTTGATGAGAGTAGCACACCTAAGACTAATGAAAAGGGAGATGCTAAAACTTATGTATCTAATATAATATGCCTAGTTGAGAAAACTCCACACCTCGCTGAGAATGCACCACCCTTCGATAATACTTGATACACACTTTCGCGCCTAGCTGAAAGGCGTTAAAGAAAAGCGCTTATGGGAGACAACCCATGTTTTTACCTACAGTACTTTGTTTTTATTTTGTGTCTTGGAAGTTGTTTACTACTGTAGCAACCTCTCCTTATCTTAGTTTTGAGTTTTGTTGTGCCAAGTTAAGCCGTTGATAGAAAAGTAAGTACTAGATTTGGATTACTGCGCAGTTCCAGATTTCTTTGCTGTCACGAATCTGAGCCCACTGCCCTGCAGGAAGCTCAGAAAATTATGCCAATTTACGTGCATGATCCTCAGATATGTACGCAACTTTCATTCAATTTGAGCATTTTCATTTGAGCAAGTCTGGTGCCATTTTAAAATTCGTCAATACGAACTGTTCTGTTTTGACAGATTCTGCCTTTTATTTCGCATTGCCTCTTTCGCTATGTTGGATGAATTTCTTTGATCCACTAATGTCCAGTAGCATTATGCAATGTCCAGAAGTGTTAAGAATGAGTGTGTCACCTCTGAATATGTCAATTTATATTGTGCACTAACCCTCTAATGAGTTGTTTCGAGTTTGGTGTGGAGGAAGTTTTCAAGGATCAAGAGAGGAGTATGATGCAACATGATCAAGGAGAGTGAAAGCTCTAAGCTTGGGGATGCACCCGGTGGTTCACCCCTGCATATATCAAGAAGACTCAAGCGTCTAAGCTTGGGGATGCCCAAGGCATCCCCTTCTTCCTCAACAAATTATCAGGTTCCTCCCCTGAAACTACATTTTTATTCGGCCACATCTTATGTGCTTTTTCTTGGAGCGTCGGTTTGTTTTTGTTTTTGTTTTGTTTGAATAAAATGGATCCTAGCATTCACTTTATGGGAGAGATACACACTCCGCTGTAGCATATGGACAAATATGTCCTTGGTTTCTACTCATAGTATTCATGGCGAAGTTTCTCCTTCGTTAAATTGTTATATGGTTGGAATTGGAAAATGATACATGTAGTAATTGCTATAAATGTTTTGGGTAATGTGATACTTGGCAATTGTTGTGCTCATGTTTAAGCTCTTGCATCATATGCTTTGCACCCATTAATGAAGAAATACATAGAGCATGCTAAAATTTGGTTTGCATATTTGGTTTCTCTAAGGTCTAGATAATTTCTAGTTTTGAGTTTGAACAACAAGGAAGACGGTATAGAGTATTATAATGCTTTCAATATGTCTTTTATGTGAGTTTTGCTGTACTAGTTCATCCTTGTGTTTGCCTCAAATAACCTTGCTAGCCTAAACCTTGTATCGAGAGGGAATACTTCTCATGCATCCAAAATACTTGAGCCAACCACTATGCCATTTGTGTCCACCATACCTACCTACTACATGGTATTTTCCAGCCATTCCAAAGTAAATTGCTTGAGTGCTACCTTTAAAATTCCATCATTCACCTTTGCAATATATAGCTCATGGGACAAATAGCTTAAAAACTATTGTGGTATTGAATATGTAATTATGCACTTTATCTCTTATTAAGTTGCTTGTTGTGCGATAACCATGTTTACTCGGGGAACGCCATCAACTCATTGTTGAATTTCATGTGAGTTGCTATGCATGTTCGTCTTGTCCGAAGTAAGGGCGATCTACACCGAGTTGAATGGTTTGAGCATGCATATTGTGAGAGAAGAACATTGGGCCGCTAACTAAAGCCATGTTCCATGGTGGAAGTTTCAGTTTTGGACAAACATCCTCAAATCTCTAATGAGAAAAGAATTAATTGTTGTTGAATGCTTAAAGCATTAAAAGAGGAGTCCATTATCTCGTTGTCTATGTTGTCCCAGTATGGATGTCTAAGTTGAGAATAATCAAAAGCGAGAAATCCAAATGCGAGCTTTCTCCTTAGACCTTTGTACAAAGCGGCATAGAGGTACCCCTTGTGATACTTGGTTAAAGCATATGTATTGCGGTGATAATCCAGGTAGTCCAAGCTAATTAGGACAAGGTGCGAGCACTATTAGTACACTATGCATGAGGCTTGCAACTTATAAGATATAATTTACATGATGCATATGCTTTATTACTACCGTTGACAAAATTGTTTCATGTTTTCAAAATCAAAGCTCTAGCACAAATATAGCAATCAATGCTTTTCCTCTATGAGGACCATTCTCTTTACTTTTATGTTGAGTCAGCTCACCTATTTCTCTCCACCTCAAGAAGCAAACACTTGTGTGAACTGTGCATTGATTCTTACATACTTGCTTATTGCACTTATTATATTACTCTATGTTGACAATATCCATGAGATATACATGTTACAAGTTGAAAGCAACCGCTGAAACTTAATCTTCTTTTGTGTTGCTTCAATACCTTTACTTCGAATTATTGCTTTATGAGTTAACTCTTATGCAAGACTTATTGATGCTTGTCTTGAAGTGCTATTCATGAAAAGTCTTTGCTTTATGATTCACTTGTTTACTCATGTCATACACATTGTTTTGATCGCTGCATTCTCTACATATGCCTTACAAATAGTATGATCAAGTTTATGATGGCATGTCACTCCGTAAATTATCTTTGTTATCGTTTTACCTCGCTCGGGACGAGCGGAACTAAGCTTAGGGATGCCGATACGTCTCCAACGTATCGATAATTTCTTGTGTTCCATGCCACATTATTGATGTTATCTACATGTTTTATGCACACTTTATATCATATTCGTGCATTTTCCGGAACTAACCTATTAACAAGATGCCGAAGTGCCGCTTGTCGTTTTCTCGCTGTTTTTGGTTTCAGAAATCCTAGTAAAGAAATATTCTCGGAATTGGACGAAATAAAAGCCCAGAGGCCTATTTTCTCACGAAGCTTCCGAAGTCCGAAGGAGAGACGAAGAGGGGCCACAGGGGCGCCAAACCCTAGGGCGGCGCGGCCCCCCTTGGCCGCGCCGGCCCGTGGTGTGGGCCCCCGTGCCGCCTCTTGACTTGCCCTTCCGCCTACAAATAGCCTCCGTGACGAAACCCCCGCACCGAGAGCCACGATACGGAAAACATTACCGAGACGCCGTCGCCGCCGATCCCATCTCGGGGGATCCTCGGAGATCGCCTCCCGCACCCTCGCCGGAGAGGGGAATCATCTCCCGGAGGACTCTACACCGCCATGGTCGCCTCCGGAGTGATGAGTGAGTAGTCTACCCCTGGACTATGGGTCCATAGCAGTAGCTAGATGGTTGTCTTCTCCCCATTGTGCTATCATTGTCTGGATCTTGTGAGCTGCCTATCATGATCAAGATCATCTATATGTAATTCTATATGTTGCGTTTGTTGGGATCC
>NC_061513.1:228423027-228537242 GCF_022539505.1 Lolium rigidum | reverse complement strand
CAGCGCACTGAAAAGCACTAGCAACAGGGGTGATGTGAAAGTAGCAGTGGTATGAGAGCAATAGTAACAAGTAACACAGCGAGCAAGTAATAGTAATATGAGAGCAATGGCACCGTAAAACAGTTGACATGTAGAACGAGTATATGATGATGAAAGATGGACCGGGGTTCCCAGCTATCTACACTAGTGGAAACTCTCCAATAACAAGTGTTGGGTGAACAAATTACAGTCGGGCAATTGATAGGATTGAAATAGCATTAAGACAGAATATCAAGATCATTAATCATGTAGGCATGTTTCCCATATATAGTCATACGTGCTCGCAATGAGAAACTTGTACAACATCTTTTGTCCTACCAGCCGGTGGCAGCCGGGCCTCAAGGGAAACTATCTGGATATTAAGGTACTCCTTTTAATAGAGCACCGGAGCAAAGCATTAACACTCCGTGAAAACATGTGATCCTCACATCACTACCATCCCCTCCGGTTGTCCCAATTTCTGTCACTTCGGGGCCATTGGTTCCGTGACAGTGACATGTGCATACAACTTGTAGATACAATCTAAGCAATAATTATAAAGCTCAAATCTAAGATCATGCCACTCGGGCCCTAGTGACAAGCATTAAACACAACAAGATTGCAGCAACAATAACTTCATAAACTTTGTAGATATACAATCATAACGTAACAATCCATCGGATCCCGACAAACACAACACCGATTACATCAGATGAATCTCGATCATGTAAGGCAGCTCATGAGATCATTGTATTGAAGTACATGGGGGAGAGAATACCAACTAGCTACAGCTAGAACCCGTAGTCCATGGGGGAACTACACACGGAGCATGATGGAGGCGATGGCGTTGATGGAGATGGCTTCCGGGGGCACTTCCCCGTCCCGGCAGGTGCCGGGAAAGAGACTTCGTCCCCCGAATAGGAGTTTCGCGATGGTGGCGGCGCCCGGAGTCTTTCTCGGAGTTTCGTCAAGAGTTACGATGTTTTTAGGTCGAAAGGGATTTTATAGGCGAAGAGGCGGCGCAGGGGGCACTGGGGCGCCACACCACAGGCCGGCGCGGGCCCAGGCCAGGCCGCGCCGCCCTATGGTGTGGTGGCCCTCTGGCCCTCTCCGACTCTTCTTCGGTGTTCTGGACGCTTCCGGGAAAAATAGGAGGTTTGGTCTTCGTTTCGTCGAATTCCGAGAATATTGCCCGAACAGCCTTTCTGGAACCAAAAATAGCGAGAAAACGAGAACCGGCACTCGTGGCATCTTGTTAATAGGTTAGTTCCGGAAAACGCATAAAAACATTATAAAGTGCAAGCAAAACATGTAAGTATTGTCATAAAACAAGCATGGAATGACATAAATTATGGATACGTCGGGGACGTATCAGCATCCCCAAGCTTAGTTCCTGCTCGTCCCGAGCAGGTAAACGATAAAAAGAATAATTTCTGTAGTGACATGCTACTTACATAACCTTGATCATACTATTACAAAGCATATGAAATGAATGAAGTGACTCAAGGCAATGATCTATAGTTGCTAACAAATAGATAACATGTAGCAAAACTTTTCACGAAGAGTACTTTCAAGACAAGTATCAAAAGTCTTGCACAAGAGTTAACTCATAAAGCAATAAGTTCAAAGTAAAGGCATCGAAGCAACACAAAGGAAGATATAAGTTTTAGCGATTGCTTTCAACTTCCAACATGCATATCTCATGGATAATTGTCAACACAAAGTAATATGATGAATGCAAATAAGCAAGTATGTAAGAATCAATGCACAGTTGACACAAGTGTTTGCTTCTAAGATGGAAGGAAGTAGGTAAACCGACTCAACATAAAGTAAAAGAATGGCCCTTCAAAGAGGAAAGCATCGATTGCTATATTTGTGCTAGAGCTTTGGTTTTGAAAACATAAAGAGAGCATAAAAGTAAAGTTTTGAGAGGTGTTTGTTGTTGTCAACGAATGGTAATGGGCACTCTAACCCCTTGCCAAACAAACCTTCAAGAGCGGCTCCCATGAATTATATTTATTTTTGGGTGGCACTCCTTCCAACCTTTCTTTCACAAACCATGGCTAACCGAATCCTCGGGTGCCTGCCAACAATCTCATACCATGAAGGAGTGCCTTTTTAGTTTAGTTTTATTATGATGATGACACTCCCCCCAACCTTTGCTTACACAAGCCATGGCTAACCGAATCCAACAATCACATACCATGGAGGAGTGTCTATTCAAATTAATTAATTCGGGACTGGGAATCCCATTGCCAGCTCTTTTTGCAAAATTATTGGATAAGCGGATGAAGCCACTAGTCCATTGGTGAAAGTTGCCCAACAAGATTGAAAGATAAACACCAAATACTTCCTCATGAGCTATAAAACATTGACACAAATCAGAGGTAATAAATTTTGAATTGTTTAAAGGTAGCACTCAAGCAATTTACTTTGGAATGGCAGGAAATACCACATAGTAGGTAGGTATGGTGGACACAAATGGCATAATGGTTGGCTCAAGTATTTTGGATGCATGAGAAGTATTCCCTCTCGATACAAGGCTTAGGCTAGCAAGGCTATTTGAAGAAAACACAAGTATGAACTGGTACAGCAAAACTTACATAAGAACATATTGCAAGCATTATAATACTCTACACTGTCTTCCTTGTTGCTCAAACACTTTTACCGGAAAATATCTAGACCTTAAGAGAGATCAATTATGCAAACCAATTTCAACAAGCTCTACAGTAGTTCTCCACTAATAGGCTTAGACTACATGAAAAAACTTAATAATGATCTACTTGAGAGCTCAAAACAATTGCCAGGTGTCAAATTATCCAAGACATATGAGGCATTTTCCTTTTCCAACCAAATAAGTATTGTAGCTTCCAACTTTTATCATTGAACATTAAAAGTAAAACGAAGAACAAGTGTTCATATGAAAAAGCGGAGCGTGTCTCTCTCCCAAACAAGGATTGCTAGGATCCGATCTTATTCAAACACAAACAAAAATAAAAGCACACAGACGCTCCAAGTAAAGCACATAAGATGTGACCGAATAAAAATATAGTTTCAGGGGAGGAAACTGATAAGTTGATGAAGAAGGGGATGCCTTGGGCATCCCCAAGCTTAGACGCTTGAGTCTTCTTGAAATATGCAGGGATGAACCACGGGGGCATCCCCAAGCTTAGACTTTTCACTCTTCTCGATCATATATCATCCTCCTCTCTTGACCCTTGAAAACTTCCTTCACACCAAACTTCTCATAAACTTCATTAGAGGGGTTAGTACTCAAAAAATTTGAATCCACCTTGGTCCTGTAGTGGCACATTGCAAGAACTCAATAAAACATTAGCTACAGCTCTCTACGTCTAGAAAACCTCGCTTAAAGTCCACAAGAGACAATGCAAAAAACAGAGACAGAATCTGCCAAAACAGAACAGCCAGTAAAGACGAATTTTAATAAAATACTTCCGTTGCTCAAATCAGAAAACTCAAAACTAATGAAAGTTGCGTACATATCTGAGGATCACTCACGTAAATTGGCATAATTTTCTGGGTTACCTACAGAGAATTAGGCCCAGATTCGTGACAGCAAGAAAATCTGTTTCTGCGCAGTAATCCAAATCTAGTATCAACCTTCGATTAGAGGCTTCATTTGGCACAACAAAACACAAAACTAAGATAAGAAGAGGTTGCTACAGTAGTAAACAACTTCCAAGACACAAATATAAAACAAAGTACTGTAGCAAAATAACACATGGGTTATCTCCCAAGAAGTTCTTTTCTTTATAGCCATTAAGATGGGCTCAGCAGTTTTAAATGATGCACTCGCAAGAAATAGTATTTGAGGCAAAAGAGAGCATCAAGAAGAAAATCCAAAACACATTTAAGTCTAACATGCTTCCTATGCAAAGGAATCTTGTATACAAATAAATTCATGAAGAACAAAGTGACAAGCATAAGAAGATAAAATAAGTGTAGCTTCAAAATTTTAAGCATATAGAGAGGTGTTTTAGTACCATGCAAATTTCTACAACCATATTTTCCTCTCTCATAATAATTTTCAGTAGCTTCATGAACAAACTCAACAATATAGCTATCACATGCAGCATACTTTTCATGATTTCCAAGCACATAATTTTTCTCAAGTTCAAGAATAGTGGAATTAAAACTTTCAAACTTACTTTTATTAATAATATAACAAGATGGTTGATCAATCTCAAGAGATATGGGACTCATAGAATAAGTCAAGAACTCTCCAATCCCATTTTCATTAGTAGTACGATTAATATTATCAAGTAACATAGGACCATCATCTATTGCTTTATCATAAACATTTGCCAAGCAAAATTCTTTAGTACCATGCATTTCGACATCAGGCACAAACAAAGCATTATCATAAGATTTATCAAAGTAGCATGGATTATCATAAATAACAGTAGCATAATTATTATCACAAGTTTTACTTATAGGTACTATTTCAAGAGAATCCACAGGAACATAACATTCAACCTCTTCCGGTAAGCATGGAGGACAATCAAATAGTGTAAGAGATAAAGAGTTACTCTCATTAGAAGGTTGGCATGGGTAGCTAATCCATTCTTCCTCCTTTTGTTCATCACTCTCCTCTTCTTTTTCATCCAATGAGCATTCGGGTTCATCATTTTCCTCCTCTTTTTCATCCAATGAGCTTTCGGGTTCATCAATTTCTTCTTCCATCGGTTCTCGCAAATTGTGAGTGCATTCTTGTGCATTAATGTGTCTCTCTTTATAATCAAGGATATAAGGATTCCTACTGTAGCATTCTACGCAAGAATTAAGGATAGTAGAGACATAATCTTTAAGGCCCTTACAAACAACACAAGTTTCATAATTCTCAACCATGAAGGATTCTATCTCGGAGGCTCCCATAAATAAGACAAATTGTTCTACCTCTTCGAACCCATAATGAATATAGCAATTCCGATTATAGTTCTTAATAAAAAATTCCTCACTAAAGCCACATTGAAATTTAAGGTGTTTAGTATCCTGTTGAGAGCAACAGTTTATATCATTGCATTTAAGCAAGATTTTAGCAATTGTATTCAATTTTTCTATCATAGCACTCATTATTTTACCAGTTCTTGATTCTCTATAACAATTATAACATTCTATAAGCTCCAAGTAGGTTGTTGGTTCTCCCATAACAGCAGCTTTTAATTTTTCGATTTTTCAAATTTTTATGGATTTTTGGGTATATGAGGAAAGTAAAACAAAACTGAAATAAACTAGACAAAAGTAAACTAAGCAAACTAATACTAGACAGAAATAAACTAAGCACAAATAAACTAGACAAAAGTAAACTAGCAAAACAAAATAAAATAAAAGTAGAGAGAGAGGTAGAGTGTACTCCCCAAGTGAACTTATGAGTAGAGCTATGCCTCCCCGGCAACGGCGCCAGAAAATAGTCTTGATGACCCACAAGTATAGGGGATCGCAACAGTCTTCGAGGGAAGTAAAACCCAAATTTATTGATTCGACACAAGGGGAGGTAAAGAATACTTATAAGCCTTAACAACTGAGTTTTCAATTCAGTTGCACTCTGGAAAAGCACTAGCAACGGGGTGATGTGAAAGTAGCGAGTGGTATGAGAGCAATAGTAACAGTGAACACGGCAGCAAGTAATAGTAATATGAGAGCAATGGCACCGTAAAACAGTTGACATGTAGAACGAGTATATGATGATGAAAGATGGACCGGGGTTCCCAGCTATCTACACTAGTGGCAACTCTCCAATAACAAGTGTTGGGTGAACAAATTATAGTCGGGCAATTGATAGGATTGAAATAGCATTAAGACAGAATATCAAGATCATTAATCATGTAGGCATGTTTCCCATATATAGTCATACGTGCTCGCAATGAGAAACTTGTACAACATCTTTTGTCCTACCAGCTCGGTGGCAACTGGGCCTCAAGGGAAACTACTGGATATTAAGGTACTCCTTTTAATAGAGCACGGAGCAAAGCATTAACACTCCGTGAAAACATGTGATCCTCACATCACTACCATCCCCTCCGGTTGTCCCAATTCCGTCACTTCGGGGCCATTGGTTCCGGACAGTGACATGTGCATACAACTTGTAGATACAATCTAAGCAATAATTATAAAGCTCAAATCTAAGATCATGCCACTCGGGCCCTAGTGACAAGCATTAAACACAACAAGATTGCAAGCAACAATAACTTCATAAACTTTGTAGATAGACAATCATAACGTAACAATCCATCGGATCCCGACAAACACAACACCGATTACATCGGATGAATCTCAATCATGTAAGGCAGCTCATGAGATCATTGTATTGAAGTACATGGGGGAGAGAATACCAACTAGCTACAGCTAGAACCCGTAGTCCATGGGGGAACTACTCACGGAGCATGATGGAGGCGATGGCGTTGATGGAGATGGCTTCCGGGGGCACTTCCTCGTCCCGGCAGGGTGCCGGAACAGAGACTTCTGTCCCCCGAATTGGAGTTTCGCGATGGTGGCGGCGCCCCTAGAGTCTTTCTGGAGTTTCGTCAAGAGTTACGGTGTTTTTAGGTCGAAAGGGATTTTATAGGCGAAGAGGCGGCGCGGGGGGCACTCGGGGCGCCACACCACGAGCCGGCGCGGGCCCAGGCCGGGCCGCGCCGCCCTATGGTGTGGTGGCCCTCCGGCCCCTCTCCGACTCTTCTTCGGTGTTCGGACGCTTCCGGGAAAAATAGGAGGTTTGGTCTTCGTTTCGTCGAATTCGAGAATATTGCCCGAACAGCCTTTACGGAACCAAAAATAGCAGAAAACAGGAACTGGCACTGTGGCATCTTGTTAATAGGTTAGTTCCGGAAAAAGCATAAAAACATTATAAAGTGCAAGCAAAACATGTAAGTATTCTCATAAAACAAGCATGGAACGACAGAAATTATGGATACGTCGGGGACGTATCAGCATGTCACTTCAAAAATTATCCTTGTTATCGTTTACCTACTCGAGGGCGAGTAGGAACTAAGCTTGGTGATGCTTGATACGTCTCAAACGTATCTATAATTTCTTATGTTCCATGCTAGTTTTATGACAATACCTACATGTTTTGTTCACACTTTATATCGTTTTGATGCATTTTCCGGAACTAACCTATTGACGAGATGCCGAAGTGCCGCTCCTGTTTTCTGCTGTTTTTGGTTTCAGAAATCCTAGTAAGGAAATATTATTGGAATTGGACGAAATCAACGCCCAGCATCTTAGAAATCCACGAAGCTTCCAGAACACCCGAGAGCCACCAGAGGAGAGCCCTGGGGGGCCCACACGTGTGGGCGGCGCGGCCAAGGAGCCAGGCGCGCCGCCCTATTGTGTGGTGGCCCCGTCAGCCTTCCGACTCCGCCTCTTCGCCTATTTAAAGGTCCCTGACCTAAATCTTCGAGACGGAAAAGCCACGGTACGAGAAATCTTCCAGAGCCGCCGCCATCGCGAAGCCAAGATCTGGGGGACAGGAGTCTCTGTTCCGGCACGCCGCCGGGACGGGGAAGTGCCCCCGGAAGGCTCCTCCATCGACACCACCGCCATCTTCATCGCCGCTGCTGTCTCCCATGAGGAGGGAGTAGTTCTCCATCGGGGCTGAGGGCTCTACCGGTAGCTATGTGGTTAATCTCTCTCTCTGTACCCCAATACAATGATCTCATGAATTGCCTTGCATAATTGAGATCCATATGATGAGCTTTGTATCACTATTAGTCTATGTGCTACTCTTGTGATGTTATTAAAGTAGTCTATTCCTCCTTCATGGTGTAATGGTGACAGTGTGTGCATCGTGTAGTTCTTGGCGTAGGTTATGATCATAATCTCTTGTAGGTTATGGAGTTAATTATTACTATGATAGTATTGATGTGATTTATTCCCCTTCATAGTGTAAAGGTGACAGTGTGTATGCTATGTTAGTACTCGGTTTAAATTGCAAAGATCTATTATGCTCTAAAGGTTACTTAAACATGAATACCGAATGTTGTGGAGCTTGTTAACTCCGGCATTGAGGTGCTCTTGTAGTCCTACACAACGAATGGTGTTCATTATCAAACAAGAGTATATGTAGCACAAAGGAAGAGAACTTGTTTATTTATGTGATCAATGTTGAGAGTGTCCACTAGTGAAAGTAGGATCCCTAGGCCTTATTTCCAATACTGCAAACACCGCTTGTTTATCGTTCTGTCGCATGTTTACCATCAACTGCACGCCAGCAAGCACTTTTCTGGCGCCGTTACTACTGCTCATATTCATTCATACCACTTGTATTTCACTATCTCTTCGCCGAACTAGTGCACCTATACATCTGACAAGTGTATTAGGTGTGTTGGGGACACAAGAGACTTCTTGTATCGTGATTGCGGGGTTGCTTGAGAGGGATATCTTTGACCTCTTCCTCCCTGAGTTCGATAAACCTTGGGTGATCCACTTAAGGGAAACTTGCTGCTGTTCTACAAACCTCTGCTCTTGGAGGCCCAACACTGTCTACAAGAATAGAAGCACCCGTAGACATCAGCAGACGCCGTTAACTGGCAGTTAACGGCGTTAACCGGCTGAAACCCCATGGTAGATGGTAGGCCCACACGAGGCTGCCACGTCTTAAGCGGGCCGGGCCAGCTAACTTAGTTTGACCGGTCAACTATATAGCTGGGCTGGTCCATTAGTTACGTGGGCCGGGCCTAACCTCTAAGGTTGACTGGTCAAAACTTAAATGGGCCGGCCCACTAAGCGTGTGGGTCGGGCCGAATGCACTCGTTTGACCGGTCAACAGGTAAAAGGGCCGGCCCACAAGACATGTGGGGCCCACTTTCCTGTTATCGGGCCGGCCCATTTAACAAGTGGGGTCCACCTTAAAGAAAGTGGGCCCGCCCAAGAAGTTAGTGGGCCGGCCCAATTAGCATGTGGGTCCCACTTTCTTGCTATCGGGCCGACCTATTTAGTACGCGGGGTCCACAATAGATCAAATGGGCTGGCCCAACAAGCCAGTGGGCCGGGCCAAAAACACAGGTGGGTCCCACTTTCCTGTTAAAGGGCCGGCCTATTTAGTATGTGGGGTCCACCATATAGCAAGTGGGTCGGCCCATTTAGTATGTGGGGTACACCATATAGCAAGTGGGCCGGCCCAACAAGATAGTGGGCCGGGCCAAAAAACACAGGTGGGTCCCACCTTCCTGTTAAAGGGCCAGCCCATTTAGTATGTGAGGTCCACCATATAGCAAGTGGGCTGGCCCAACAAGAAAGTGGGCCGGGCCAAAAACACAGGTGGGTCCCACATTCCTGTTAAAAGGCCGGCCCATTTAGTATGTGGGGTCCACCATATAGCAAGTGGGCCGGCTCAACAAGATAGTGGGCCGGGCCAAAAACACAGGTGGTTCCCACTTTCCTGCTAAAGGGCCGACCCATTTAGTATGTGGGGTCCACCATTAAGCAAGTGGGCTGGCCCAACAAGATAGTGGGCCGGCCCAATAAGCAGGTGGAGCCCACTATCGTGTAACCGCGCCGGCCCAATTAGCAGGTGGGGCCCACTATCGTGTAACCGGGCCGGCCTAATAAATAAGTGGGCCGGCCCAAAATGAAAGTGGGTCCCACACTACTGTAAGTGGGCCGGCCCAATCTGTTGTACGGCCCTGGTTGTTTGACTAGTCAACTTGCATTAAATTTCATGGACCTAAAATCTGATATCAATGATACACACAATTACATACACAAATAAAATAACTAGGAAAATTACAAGGCAATTAATGTGCCCAAATAAAAAAATTACATAGAATCATTGAGGACTTCTATTAGCATCATCAATAACACGTTGACATTTGGCAATCGCCTTGATTGAATCTTGTGTACTCTTTGTCAACATATCAGCTACAGATCTTAAAGCAGCAATACCATGTCTTTTATAAAGTACAGCCTTGAGTTATTTAATGTTTGATGAAAGGAATGGTCTTGGTTGACGGCTATGAGAAGATGCATCAGAAGAAAGATCAGAACTTTTTGTGGGCCTCTCTTCTGATGAAGATTGCTTCATCACAACTGCATTCTGATAATAATGCAAAAAGAGTTAAACGATGAACTATGCAAACATGTATTAAGCATTGTCGATACGAGATAGTCACAAGTACTAAGCACGGACTTACATTATATCGTTGCATAGGCTCACCCGGAACCTTTTTTGCGCTCTATCTTCTACTAAGGACTTCTTCATTACAACTGCATTCTAGTAATATTGCAAACATAGTTACAACAGGGAACTATTCAAACATTTATTATGCAATGTAGATATAAGATAATAACAAGTTGCATCAATAAGACAATATACGGAACTTGTACTAAGCACAGACTTACATCATAATGTTGCACAGGGTCGCTACATATCCTTTTTTGGCGACTATCTTCTAATGATGACTGCTTCATTAAAACTGCATTCTGGTAACATTGCAAACATAGTTACAACAATTAACTATTCAAACATGTATTACGCAATGTAGAGAACAGATAACAGCATGTAGCAGAAATAAGCACAAGATAAGATAAGATGCATGTACTAAGCACATACTGGCTCGCTGCAGGTCCTTCTCTTGCGTGCACTAGTCGTGGTCGACATGCCTATCATTTTAGGTTCAGCCATCAAGTGAAATGCTAATCCTCCTGCTCCATTGTCCTTAATCTGTGTTTAGATATCACATTTAAGACCAAGTCAGCTGGTTTCAAATAACAAAAAACTTAAGCTGCCAAATGAATAAGTCAATATTTACCAGATATCAGATTAAAACCAACTAGATGTTGCTTTGCATGAGATACGAATTTCAGACGTCGAGACCTGCCGCCGGTGATTATCGATTCCTGTGCGATGACGGTCATTCCCGCGCTTGCCCAATACATTGGCGAGCGTTTCGTGCGCGCTGGAAACGACATGCGCGGCAACACCGTTTCCCGACCCGTCGTGGCTATATATGGTGGACACCGGCGGGGATGACGGGCACACCTCAAGCTAAACCCTAGCATCCATCCATGGCCGAGCACAACCTTAGCTGGTATCAGGTTGTTCACATGTGCCGCCAAGCCCACCCGGAGGACGAGCAGCTAGTCGCCGACGCTTTTCAGGCCGACCAGCTGGGCCTGGAGGCGGCGGAGGCGGAGGCGGCAGAGCGCGCGCAACTCCGTGAGCGCCTCGCTGCTGCCAGGGCGGAAATCGTCGGCGCCAGGGCTGAGCTCACCATGGACCCATAGTCCAAGGATGAACTACTCACGCATCAGTCCGGAGGCGGACATGGTGATGTAGAGCCCTCCGGTGATGATTCCCCTCTCCGGCAGGGTGCCGGAGGCGAACTCCTGAATCCCCCGAGATGGGATTGGCGGCGGCGGCGTCACAGTAACTTTTCTCGTATCGTGGCTCTCAGTACTAGGGTTTTCGCGACGGAGGGATTAAGTAGGCGAAGGGGCAGCGCAGGGGTGCCCGAGGGGCCCACACCATATGGCGGCGCGGCCAGGGGTGGGGCCGCGCCGCCCTATGGGGTGGCCGCCTCGTCGCCCCTCTTCGTCTCCTCTTCGGACTTCTGGAAGGCTCCGTGGAAAATAAGACCGTGGGCTTTTGTTTCGTCCAATCCGAGAATATTTCCTGTGTAGGATTTCGGAAACCAAAAACAGCGAGAAACGAGAACTGGCGCTTCGGCATCTTGTTAATAGGTTAGTGCCGGAAAATGCATCAAAACATCATAAAGTGTGGACAAAACATGTAGGTATTGTCATAAAACTAGCATGGAACATAAGAAATTATAGATACGTTGGAGACGTATCACCTGGCCCTCAGTAAGCCGTTCTTCTTCTCTCTTTCGCTTATAAGCTTATGTTTTCTGGTGGTATGTCCTTATACCGGTTACTTTTTTCTTTTTCTTTCCTTCTAGGACTCTTCCCGGATTCGCAGCCGCATGCGCATAAGAAGGTAGCGGAACGCAGGGCTGAGCAAGCTATGAGCAACCCGGATGCGCCCTGGGACGCTTATGACCACTTGGTCGCGCTTGCCGCCCGGATCCAGCACATGCGAGCTGTGGACCGGCACCTGGTCGATCTGCCAGATCGGGCCATGGAGATTTTCAAGGTGTTGTGGCCTGAGGAAGCGGTGCCGGTCAACGTGACGCTCATCTCTGATCGCTTGAAGGATGCTTGCTGGAGGATCCGCGAGTGGAAGTGCTCAGCGGCCCGTGCCGGAGCAGATGCAACGCTATGCGTTGCCTGTTCTTGGTACGAAGACCTGGACCTGGACGCCTTCCACAGCCTTCGCGGCGATGCGCCCACTGACAAGGACCCAGTCTTAACCGCAAAGCGGCAGGACCGCGCCTACCGGATTGCAGAATGCGCCCACATCCGCACCTTCATCCCTCCTCCTCCCGACGTCAAGGACGCACTCACTGGCGACAAGGAGGAAGAGGTTGATGATGAGGAGGATGAAGAAGCCGGAGAAGGTGATGCCCCTCCGTAAGAAGGCTATGCACCTCCGGAAGCTCCCGAAGCCGGCCTGCAGCCCCCTGTCGCTTAGATATTCTCACCCTGTGTTAATTATGCCTGTTGTCTCAAAACAATGTTGTTTAGATTCTACCCCGGTATGCCGGGGTCTTTGATGTAATATAAAACTTCGCAGTACTTTTGGTTGTGCTACAACTCATTATGTCGGTATCTTATACCGGTAACTTATTAAGTTAAGTTCGTATGCTTCCTTAACACTTTGCTCATTGTTTGCTTTTATCTTGCACTGTGAAGATTCCGGAATTGTTTCCGCATCCAATCTGATGCACACTTGGTTCTTTTGCTTTGGCTCTGCCTACCTCTCTGGGTGTTTTGGCGTATGAGTCACAAAGTTCTTTTGCCAAGCAAGCGCTTTCTTGAACTTAGAAATAACTCGAAATTTTTCACAAAAAACCGGTATAACCGGGGTTAGTTAAACCTTTTAAGGATTGTTTGTTCTCACTCCCTCTTTTCGTGTTTCGCGTGCTTAATTCCTTCCGGTTTATCTTGCTTGCCATGAAGCCGGGTTGCGGACAGCAGCAAAGTCGAAGACTCCAGTAGGTTTAGCACGTTACTAAGCCGAAAAGAAAAAACGTCCAACAAGCAACCGGTAAACTGAAAAAATAAACACATTGCATTCAACTTCGGTAGAGGCAGTCCCCGAGATTCATTCGAGGTGCCGGCATCTTTTATTCATAGCATATAAGGTACAAAAAAGAACTCCTTACAGCACATCTTCAGGAATAGAAAGGACGCAGCAAAGCTATGTTCCATGGGCGCTTGGTCTCCTCTCCTGACCTGTTCGCCTTTCCCTTCTTTGATTCCTGTGCATCGATCAAGTAGTAGGCATCATTGTGTAGAGCCTTGCTCACAATGAAAGGTCCTTCCCACGGAGGTGAGAGTTTGTGGCGTCCCTCAGTGCGCTGCACTAGGCGTAACACCAGATCTCCTTCCCGGAACACCCTCGGGTTAACCTTCCGGCTATGATGGCGTCTGAGGTTCTGCTGGTATATGGCTGTTCTTGCCAAAGCCATCTCTCTTGCCTCCTCGAGCAAGTCCACATCGTTTTCTCGGGCCTCTTTTACCTCTTCTTCGGTATAGAGCTGAACCCTTGGTGAATCATGTATGATATCGGTTGGTATCACGGCTTCCGCCCCATAAACCATGAAAAATGGAGTGTATCCGGTAGACCGGTTCGGTGTTGTTCTTATGCTCCACAGCACTAAGGGTAGCTCATCGAGCCAACATCCCGGTGTCTTTTCAAGTGGTTCAATCAGCCTCGGTTTGATACCGGAAAGCACCAAAGCGTTGGTTCTTTCCACTTGGCCATTGCCCTGCGGGTGTGCTACTGAGCATAGATCCAACCGGATGTTGTTATCCTCACAGAACCGCTTGAATTCTCCTTGAGCAAAGTTTGTCCCATTGTCAGTGATGATGCTATGCGGATATCCATATCGCAGAATGACATCTTTCAAGAATTTCACCGCCGTATGCCCATCACATCTTGCGATAGGTTTTACTTCAAGCCACTTGGTGAATTTATCCACCATCACTAGGATGTGAGTCATGCTCCCCCTTGCTGTTTTGAATGGGCCAACCATGTCGAGGCACCAAACAGCGAATGGCCAAGTTAACGGTATAGTTTTTAGACTGGATGCTAGGGTATGGTTTTGCTTGGCGTACCTCTGGCACCCGTTGCATTTTCGCACCAAATCCTCAGTGTTTTCCAGTGCCGTGGGCCAGTAGAACCCATGCCGGAACACTTTCGCGACCAGCGCCCTTGACGAAGCGTGATGCCCACATTCTCCTTGGTGAATCTCCACAAGCATCTCTTTTCCTTCTTCCGGTTCCACACATCTTTGGAGGACAGCGGTAACACTTCTTTTGTAAACCTCACCATTGATGATGGTATACGCTTTGGACCTCCTCTGGATCCTTCTCGATTCATTTTCGTCAACTGGCAAGGTGCCGTTGACCAGGAATTCCTTAATAGGTTCAACCCAAGATGGTGCTTCTCGAACCAGAAACACCGGTACGTCTATCTCCATATTGTCCACCAGCATAGCCTCTTCCGGTTTAGATCCTGCAGTCCCCGGGTATACCGGAGCAGTCCCCGGGTTTCCTTCGTCAATGTCCATTGGCACAACATGTGACTCCGGTACGAAAATTGATTCGGACTCTGGACTTAGTTTGATCGACGGCACCCTTAGGTGAGCCAAAGCCACTCCGGGAGGAATTTCTTGCCTGGAGGAGCCCAACTTAGAAAGTGTATCGGCAGCTTCATTTTCCGCCCGCGGCACATGATGAAACTCACAGCCTTCAAAGAACCCGGCAATCTTTTGCACATGAAACCGGTACGAAGCCATGTTGGCATCTTTTGCGTCCTAATCTCCGGAACATTGTTGAACCACAAGATCCGAATCACCATAGCAAATGATCCGGTGTGCACCGATTTCTTTTGCGACCTTGAGCCCATGGATCAAAGCCTCGTATTCAGCGACATTGTTTGATGCTCTGAAATGCACTTGAAGAACATACCGGAGATGATCTCCCTTAGGTGAAGTGAGAACCACACCGGCACCTAGACCCTCTTTGAGCTTGGATCCGTCAAAGTGTGATACGTCTCAAACGTATCTATAATTTCTTATGTTCCATGCTAGTTTTATGACAATACCTACATGTTTTGTTCACACTTTATATCGTTTTGATGCATTTTCCGGAACTAACCTATTGACGAGATGCCGAAGTGCCAGATGCTGTTTTCTGCTGTTTTTGGTTTCAGAAATCCTACAAAGGAAATATTCTCGGAATCGGACGAAATCAATGCCCAACATCTTATTTTTCCCGGGACCTTCCAGAAAGTCAAAGGGGGACCAGAGGGGAGCCCTAGGGGCCCCACACGTGTGGGCGGCGCGGCCCAAGGGGGGGCGCGCCCCCCTATTGTGAGGAGGCCCCGTGGCCCCTCCGACTCCGCCTCTTCGCCTATTTAAAGCTTCCTGACCTAAAACATCGACACGGATTGACGAAACACCAGAAAACCTTCCAAAGCCGCCGCCATCGCGAAACTCCAATTCGGGGGACAGAAGTCTCTGTTTCGGCACCCTGCCGGGACGGGGAATTGCCCACGGAAGCCATCTCCACCGCCATCTTCACCGCCATCGTTGTCTCCATGATGAGGAGGGAGTAATTCTCCCCTGGGGCTGAGGGCCCTACCGTAGCTATGTGGTTCATCTCTCTCTTTGTGATCTAGTTGTGTTACTCTAGTGATGTTATTAAAGTAGTCTATTCCTCCTTCATGATGTAATGGTGACAGTGTGTGCATTGTGTAGTTCTTGGCGTAGGTTATGATCATAATCTCTTGTAGGTTATGGAGTTAATTATTACTATGATAGTATTGATGTGATCTATTCCCCCTTTCATAGTATAATGGTGACAGTGTGTGCGCTATGTTAGTTCTCGGTTTAAATTGCAATGATCTATTATGCACTCTAAGGTTATTTAAATATGAACATCGAATGTTGTGGAGCTTGTTAACTCCGGCATTGAGGTGCTCTTGTAGCCCTACACAATTAATGGTGTTTGTCATCCAACAAGAGAGTGTAGAGTGGTTTTATTATGTGATCAATGTTGAGAGTGTCCACTAGTGAAAGTATGATCCCTAGGCCTTGTTTCCAAACATCGAATCTCCGTTTATTTACTCGTTCGTTGCATGTTTACTCGCTGCCATATTTTATTCAGATTGCTATTTACACTCATATACATCCATACTACTTGTATTTCACTATCTCTTCGCCGAACTAGTGCACCTATACATCTGACAAGTGTATTAGATGTGTTGGGGACACAAGAGACTTCTTGTATCGTGATTGCAGGGTTGCTTGAGAGGGATATCTTTGACCTCTTCCTCCCCGAGTTCGATAAACCTTGGGTGATCCACTTAAGGGAAACTTGCTGCTTGTTCTACAAACCTCTGCTCTTGGAGGCCCAACACTGTCTACAAGAATAGAAGCGTGAGTAGACATCAAGCTATTTTCTGGCGCCGTTGCCGGGGAGGAAAGGTAAAAGGCACTCACACTCCGGTCCCAGGTAACTAAGTTATTTTCTGTTGTCGTTGTAAGTGCTCGAAGCTATTTCCTTTAGATCCTGCAATTGCATCTTTTTGTCTCTTGTTTTACACTAGTTAGGCATAATGGAAAGTAACAGTGAGCTTCTTAATCTATTTCCTGAGTTAAGACATGGATTTTTTGCTGCGAAAATTAAAAAACCTATGGAATCTTATTTGCATGATAGTAGCATTGTTATTAGTATGAATGCAATTACTGGTAATGCTATGGAGAAGTCTAAGCTTGGGGAAGCTAGTTTTTGTAATATTTTTAGCTTCCCATCTTTAGGGGAGAAAATTTGCTCTAATAATACTTTATCTCCCATATGCGATAACTCTAATGATGCTTGTGATATTTTAAATCCACCTACTGAAAGTATTCCATATAAAATCCCTATGAAAATTATTGAACGTGTTATGTATAACCGCTATGAAGGGGATGGAACTATCCATCCTGGAGATCATTCTATCGTTTTTGCATGAATTATGCGGGTTATTCAAGTGTGCGGGTATCTCTATGGATGAAGTGAAGAAGAAACTATTCTCTATGTCACTCGTACGGTAAAGCGGCGCATTGGTACAAATTGTCTGAAGAATGGGGACTCTCTTGATTGGAAGGATATTGTGCCTCTATTTTATTCTAAATTCTATCCTCCAAGTGAAATTCACAAAGACCGGAGCCGCATATATAATTTTTGGCCTCATGATGGAGAGAGTATTGCCCAAGCATGGTGAAGATTGAAGTCTTTAATGCTCAAATGCCCCACTCATGAGCTTCCTGGTAATATCATCATTGATAATTTCTATGCAAGACTTTCTTTTGAGGATAAAACCTTGCTGGATACTACTTGTTCTGGATCATTCACGCGCAACAAAGAAGATTTTAAAAGGGACCTTCTTGATCGGATTGAGGAGAACGCTGAAGATTGGGAAAACGACAAAGGTAGAGAGTCAGGTATAAATTATGATTATGAATGCATTGAAACTATTATGGATATTGGTAAATTTCGAAATATGAGTGCTACCTATGGTCTTGACTCTCAAGTTGCTGCAAATCTTTATAAAACTTTTGCCTCTCATTTTGAATTGCCTAGGAAGAATTTTGATAAGTATCATGAACCTTTTAAAGAGGCTTGTATGAAGGATGAAATTGTTGTTAATGATTGCAATAAACATGCTCAAACTCCTAAGAATGTTATTTCCTATAAGCATGTTAATTTTTGTGGAATGCATAGACCTTGTGGAATTAATCAAATCGAAGATTAATATTGTATCCATCATATTAATGAAAAAACTAGAAAGTGGTCTAGGGCTCTAGATGATCTTGGTAAAAAAGTTTGTGCCCTCTATCCTTTTATTTGTGAACTTTGCCATAGAACGGGTCATTTTAATTTTCAATGCTCCTCCAATGATAATTCGCACCCCATGAGTGCTGCAAATTTGTATTGTAATGATGAAATTACTCCTAATCAGCATGATGAACTTACTTTATTTTTGTGGTGTGAAGAGTTATCAAGAAAAATCTCTTTGTTACATATGAGTGATCTTGATATTGATGATGTCCTGCATGGGTGTTTTTATTATTGCATTGATAATTGCCATACAAATACTTACATACAAAATATTTTAGAAGATGACACTTTGCCAAAATATGATAGGACCGCTGTGTGTTTTGAACTTATTAATGAAAAGGAGGAATCCTCCCAAGTTTCTTCTACTGTTTGTGGAAATAAATCAGGTTATGTGGAGGAGCCCCCATTCAAGCCTCTTCCTCCTAAAGAAGGGAACGAGCAGAATAAAAAGAAAGAGGTAACAGCATATCCCCGCGTGTATGAGATAACGATAGGTAACCGTAAGTATGTTGCTCCTGATGATTATTATGATAATGAATCTGAGTACAATGATCTTCCTATGCCCTTTACCTACATTAGTGATCATGATTTGAAAGAGCACACGACTTTTGATATTGCAAATCTCTGGGAAACTAATTCTGAAAATGATAATGTTAATAATTGCCATAGTATCAGTACTATCCATGCTTCTTCCCATAATGATATAGAAAGCTCTAAGCTTGGGGATGAGGTGTTTGAAAATCCTTTTGCTACCGATCATTATATGTTTGATACATCTCCTTCTAGTAACAATGATGGTATGGTCACAGATGAACATACTGTGAAAGATAACTATTCTATTTCTTATGATGACACTGTGCCTCCAATCTTTGATGATTATTATAAAGATTGCTATGATATAAGTTATAACTATCCTTATGAAACTTGTCATAGTTATGATTGATTACCAAAAACAATTCCCTTAGTATGCAACTTGTTTACCATGTTCAAATTCTTGATAATAATCTTGCTCCAATCTATTATATACTAAAAGCAAAATAAGGGTGTTTTTCGAGGCACCAGGTTAATCCACATATGCTTAAAAATTATAAACCAATGATTATAATCTAGACGTCTGAGATTTAAAGATAAAAAGTGTTACGTACAATATTATATGTATACAAAAGTTATTTTATGACATGATTGTCACGTCTTAAAAGGATATTGTATAATTTATATACGTGTCCCATGTTCTTTCCTTTAAAACGTAGACTCGAAATAGGATTAACTAATCGGGCAAGGAAGTCGTACACGTTTTAGCTGAGTTCGTTACCTACAAAAAAAGCAATTTCTGTACATGACACGAACTAGACATGATATGGAAACAGGAGTGACACGTCTATAATAAAGTCTTACTTTCCTAGGACTCTAGGTGCAAATTTTATTTTTTCACGATGGCCAATATACAATGTTTGTGGCATCGTAGAAGATCAGGACTGCTGAACAACCGATGCATGTACATCTTAGCGTGCAAAAAAAAAATTACGTAACATTCATATCAAGCGCTACTACAAAGAATTGCCCGATACACATTTTAGCAATCGGGCTAATCCACGAACTTTGTTAATATACGATCACACTTTTTTTTTATCTCAGCCTTGCTAAAAATTTCATCAAACCGGTGTATCCGGTTATCAGCGAGAAAAATTGTGCCGAACAGAAAATACTGGAATTTGTATAATTAGCTCACATTTATTTTTATACAAATCTCTGGCGGTATTATGAGCAATATTTCCGGTTTTCCCAAAAACCAGTAATAATGATACCACCTGTATTTTTCCTGCCCGAGAAAAAAAATGATACACGCTATTACGTCAACATAAAAAATAACACAGGTGTAACCTCTTTAAAATAATAATAGTGGATTTAAAATATCGTGATTTCCAAAAAACCAGTAACATCGGTGAGCAACGGTATTTTTTCCTACCCAAGATAAATAATCTCCGATACACACTAATACATCGATGTAAAACAAATTACGGGAGGCATTGGTGGTATATCAACAACTACCTGTTTTAGAAAATTAACGACATATATGAATGTTAGTACAGACATGAAAATAACATAGCAATAATTGCATGGCCTAGGCTGATTAGAACAATCTATTTATTTCTATAATGTCTGATAATCAACTTCGTTTTATGCTCATACATGATCTATGCAAACATTTTTTTTCTGAACAAGCTCATTACAAGTGCAGAATTAGTGCAAGCATTTCATGCCCAAATCTTGAAGAGCCTTGAGTCTTTCTAAGAATGCTGATGTGCCACCATATATATATATCTATCTATTATATACTAACTAAAGACAAGATACATGATTTCTAAAATAGTGAAACAACATTAATCTACATTACCCTAATTATATTGATAATTAGATATAAAATGAGTTGCCATGATTTAAAAAGCGATTAATATATAGCTCTGTAAGTGTATAATCTGGTCAGAACTACCGTACAGAATAATTGTAAAAAACAAAACTTGTACTTCTAAGGAAAGGAGATCATTAATTGATTGTAAAGAAAACTGACCGTACTCGATTTAGTGTACCGTATCAGGACGGCCAGTTTAGATATCCTGCTAGATTTACAAAAGAAATTCTCAGGAGAGTTGTAACTTTGTATTTGGTACCTTTCATGACCTCATTAATGATATCAACAAGTTCAACATATCGTGAAGTTTCTACTTTTATCTTGCAACAACCATGAAAATTGTTCCCGTAAACACTTTTCACGCATTAAGGATGATGCCCTCGCAATTGCGAGGGCCACACTGCTAGTTACTATTAATGAGAAGAACTCTTCTTATGCCAAAATTAATGATACTTTTATGCATATGAACCATGATAAGAATGTTTTAAGTGATGGGTATATTGTGGATTTCATCAATGATGCTACTGAAAGTTATTATGAGAGAGGGAAACATGGTTATATGCATCTTAATAATATTAAGTTTCCCCTCTTTATGTTGAGAATATTGAAGTTGCGCTTGTATTGCTTTTCTATGCTTGTTGCATTATGCTTACATGACTTGTTTATTTACAAGATTCCTTTTCATAGGAAGTGGGTTAGAATTAAATGTGTTTTGAATTTGCTTCTTGATGCTCTCTTTTGCTTCAACTACTATTTCTTGAGAGTGCATCATTGAAATTGCTGAGCCCATCTTAATGGCTATAAAGAAAGCACTTTTTGGGAGATAATCCATGTGTTTATTTTACTACAGTACTTTTGTTTTATATTTGAGTCTTGGAAGTTGTTACTACTGTAGCAACCTCTCCTTATCTTTATTTTATTGCATTGTGTCAAGTGAAGTCTTTGATAGTAGATCCATGCTTACCTTTTCATTTTCATATTTTAAACTTTTTTAAATCATTGTCAAACCTAGGATTTGACCAAGATAAAAATATGGGCACAAAATAAAAAAAATCAGAAAAATGAAAAACAAAAGCACATATATAGTCTTCTTATGTCATATCGTAAGCATTCAAGTTGATAAACAAGGTCGAGATATATCCAAACCAGACAAATCATGTATCTACCCCATGTTGATCTTATGAAGTCTAGCATGAAGAGAAGTCATTTTGGGTTTCAAACATGGAAATTTCAAGAACATCCCAAAAGCTTCATTCTATCTCTGAGTTTGGCTCATCCGCTAAATCTCGCAAAGTATAATAATAAGAAAATTGCTGACACTGGTGCGCGCGAGGAGATTTATTTGTGTGTGTGCTGAGCTGTTAGGCCTAAGCCGAAATCCTCAGCTAAACGTGTTCTCAGCTTAACACATAAAAAAGTGTTCAATCTCGCCCACAATGTCCTCTTCTTTCCTCTTCCTTTATTGGAACTTGTTTTGCAGACAAGGAAAGTGGCACGTGTAATGTGAGTAATAAAACCCTCTTAGCCAAAATCAACTACGAGCAAGATTTTCTGTATTGTAGATGCCCCAATTGACTCTCATCCCCAATGTAGTCTTTTTTTATGTTAGTATACACTTATTTACTGGATGTATACTATCGTACATGGCATGCATTTGCCTAATGAGGAGCATTGTATAGCCGTTCTAGCCAACCCGATCAATCTGTCAAGATTCATGCAGAAGATGCCATGTTTTAATTACTCCCTCGCTCAGATCCATATTTCTTGGTGCTAAAAAGAATGTGAATCGGGGGGAGTGCTTTTCTTAGATAGTACTATATCAGTTCAAAAAAAGTACAGTACTACTACATCACAAATGCATCAAAAGAGTACTACTACTGTACATCACAAGACCACGACAGTTGTACTACTAGTAGAGTTTAATGCTGAACTTCCAAAGGGGAATAAGATTACACATATGAACTTTAAACGGGACCGGGAGCATCGGGGCCAGCGAGCGGGGCGTTGACCGTCAACAAACCAGGCAAGACGTAAGGAAGAGGCCATATGCTACGTGCTTGGCCTTGATTGCAGGGTGGTGATTCTTCGATGTACTAACGCCGGTCGCCATGTATTCACGTCGTACCAGTTCCGCGTCGCCCGCGAGCGGATCGAAGCGATCCCGTGCGACGGACACGCTCGAGGAGGCGTGGCGGCTCCAGTGCAAGCAGTCCGCCGCCGGGAGTTGGCGCGCGGCGTGCAGGTATGGCGGCTCCCTGTACATGCCGTCGTCGCTCCGCGAGTTCGCCCCGGGCGGGCTCTGGTACAAGGCGGATCCGCCGCTCAAACCGATGAGCGGCCCCGTCTTCAACAAATGGCGCGCCGGCTGGGAGAGGAACCGCCGGTCGAAGGTGGCGTGGGAGGCGAGCACCAGCGGCGGATTCGCGCCGCCAGCCGGCGAGGAGGCGGAGGAGACGGAGGAAGGGGAAGACCCCCTCTTCTTGAAGGCGCTGGCCGCGTCCCTCAAGGACGATGCCGACAAGAAGAGGGCGGAGGAGGCAGAGGAAGGGGAAGACCCCCTCTTCTTGAAGGCGCTGGCCGCGTCCCTCAAGGACGATGCCGACAAGAAGAGGGCGGAGGAGGCGGAGGAAGGGGAAGACCCCCTCTTCTTGAAGGCGCTGGACGCGTCCCTCAAAGACGATGCCGACAAAAAGAGGGTGGAGGAAGAAGACAAGGCGGCGGCCATCGCCGCCGTGAAGGAGAAGGAGGCGCGGGAGGCGGAGGAGAACGCGGCCATCATCTTCCTCGATGGCTAGATAGGTCGCGATAAGGATCGCGCAATTCTGTATGTATGATCCGTATGTATGATCAACTATGAATTATGAACTATGAACTATCAAACCAAACCACATAGTTTTTTTTATGTCATATAGTAAGAATTCAAGTTGATAAAACAAGGTCTAGACATATTCAAACTAGACAAATCACGTAGTCAAGCATGAAGAGAAGTGGTTTTGGGTTTCAAACATGGAAATTTCAAAAACCTCCCAAAAGCTTCATTTCAGAGTGACTAAGAAGGATCCAGACCGGGCTTACATTTTATTTTCATATTTTAAACTTGTTCAAATCTTGGTCAAACGTACCTAGGATTTGACCAAGATTCAAATGGGCATAAAATTTCAAAAGAAAATTAAAAAATGAAAAACCAAAGCACATAGCCTTCTTATGTCATATAGTAAGCACTCAAGTTGATAAACAAGGTCTAGACATATTCAAACCAGAAAAATCATGTATCTACCCCTAAGCCTGAACTTTGTCTTATGAAGTCAATCACGAAGAGAAGACGTTTTGGGTTTCAAACATGGAAATTTCAAATACCTTCCCAAAAGCTTCATTTTGGAGTGACTAAGAAGGATGCAGGCTTACCTTTTCATTTTCATGGTTTAAACATGTTTAAATAAGGAAGCGTGGTTCTGAAACCTCATACACATTGTTGCAAAAGTAATTACATCACCTAAACAATACTACTAATTCATAATTCTAAACTTGTGTACAATCTTGGAAACATATAACGCCAGCCTAGTTCACCAATTTTCGTCATCCCTCTTGATGCGCTTGCCGGTGCCGCTTGTACCTGCCTCCTATGGGTTGGCAGTCCAAGTTCTGCACTCGTTCGCACTTCGTGTGTCGGGAATCCTTGTTGGAGCTTCCCAACCAGATACAGGCCCTGCCCTTGCTAGCTCACCACATCCAGCCGTTGCCCTAGCTTGCTCACGATGTGAACCGCCATCCCACGGAGACCCCGAAGTAGGCTCGCACGGGTCCTTTATCCATGGTGGCATATTCTTTGGATCAAATGGTATGTTGTACCTAAAGCAATAAGATACAAATTCCCAGTAGGTTGTCCCGACAAACTGCTTCTTCTCGTCGCGCCAGGCAGGGGGGAGAGCGGCCAACCTAGCCGCTTCCTTGCAATCCGGGCAAACCACTTCCCTTGGAATTGGTTGTGCTTGACGCTGCCCATCATTGATTTTTTTGAGTCGCAAGTACAACTCAAAACTGACATACCCATCAATCGCAGCATACCTCAAGTTTACTTGAGGCAATGGCATGCACTCCCATTGATCGTGGCTGCTAGTAGGGAACTTGGTCTTCATTTCTTTGTAAGATGGGTCAATGATGGTGGCTGCCAAATCACCCATGCCAGTCCTATTGCCAGGACCATTGAAATTGATCATATCCTGAATGTCAATCCAATTATGTTCAGGAAATTTAATGCCATCTCTAGCAAACCTTCTAAGAGTCACTCCTGATGTCAACAGTTGTGAAACAAATTCCTTTATGTTGAAGGAATTCTCGCAGTGCCAGATTGTCAGGACTCCTGCATGTTAACACAAATCAATCTTGTAAGATCGTATATGCTGAAATAGTACACATATTTTTCTTCCAGTAAACTGTATACTTGTTGCAGTGAAACAATGATTTTGCATCAGTGATACACATCAAAATAACATGAATTATTGTTGCGACTATATGATCTACTCCGTAATTATTTAAGTGTCAAGTTAAGATTCAGTTACTATATGTTAAAAAATAAAAATATCTTGACATCCATGCCGATTATCGGTGAGTATGAGTACATGAAATTTGTGAAAATTTTGAGTACCAAAATCATGAAACTAGATATCGTGGTCAATCCAAAAAAAATACAAGTTTGTTGGATATTACGTTCCAGACCACATTTTTCATACAAGTTAGTTTGTTCGTGTTTTCATACAAGTTAGAACCTAGTCTATTTCGAAATAGAAAAGCAGATCCAAGATAAAGGAAGGCATGTGAAGAACATACCTGCAGAAATGGTATACGAGGACGTGGTCGTCCATGGCCAACTGAACGACGGCGGTACTTACTTGGTCCGAAGTGTATTCTAGGTCGAGGCCGACAAACCTGGGCCTGTCCTCTAGAAGCTTTTGTTCGTACATCTTGAGGGTGCGCTCGAGAACGGAAGGGTCATTCGTGTAGACCACGTTCACCTTGGTCGTCCCATGGGGAACGACGCTCCTCTTTAGAGTAAACAGGCCGCCGTCGGCCATGGCAGCGCTGAAGCACGTCGAACACTGATCGGAGGGATTGAGGGGGAGGGAGGGAGAGCAACTGCAAACAATGGGTTTTTTTGGAACTTGCCGAAATGCAGGGGAGAACGAACCGCCAGGGGTTGTTTAGTGGGGACAGATGGGAATAATACTGCGATGAGGTTGAGGAACTAACTCCAACCGCCATTTAAATCTAGTACTCCCTATAGTTAGTTGATAGGAAATGGACGGGCAAGATTGATTCTAGGAAGGTGAATCCCAGTATTTTCCCAATTTATTTGAGTTGTAATATAACCATCGTTAATACTTGAATTGAAAAATATTTACAAAATTAATTTATTATATACTACATGATGAGATAATCCAACAAACCATGGAAATGGATGGCCATCCAACCATGTCACCCGCTTGTGAAAATTGTATAGGTGGTAGTGTGCGCAATACACACGGTACCCACTTCACAAATACATCCTTTTAATTTTGCCCCCTTAATTTGGCCAATAAAAATGAAAAGACTTTACGTGGAAAACCAAAAAAACTGTATTTGGCAAAGTATAGTTGAAAATAAGAAGTTTTTCATTGATCTCTTAAAAAAGGGGTCATGATTCAAAAGTTCGCCATGCATGGTTCTTGCGGTAACCAAGCTAGCTCACCCATGTGGCAAGAAGCGAATCAATGTCCAACATGCATGGTTCCAAAAATATATACCTTACACAATGATTACGCTTCTCAAGAATATTTGCATGCCATGATGTTTGTTATTTTTCCTAGATAAAAGTAGTAATTGGCGACTTCTTGATTGCCTTGCTTGCTGATTTCAATAAGTTTGAACCTCATTTTGGCTTTATTTCAAATTTAGGCAAAAACTTCTTGGCAATCGACTTGTGAGCTACTATAGTTGGATGCAACCCACATTTTCGTTGGCTAATGTTTTCTGATTCCACAACAATAGGGCACATCCCTATATCATCCCAAATTTTGAATTCTTATTAGTTTGGTTGATGACCACCATTCATATCCGAACTTAATTAATTGGAGTACAAATGATTTAGTTTATGGTTTCATGGTAAGCTAGTTTGACAAATTAACCTTCGAAATGGCGATTCGCCTACCATGCATGCATGTTTGGCCTACCCGGGAAATTTTGATTTGTGGTATTGTGCACACACTGCACATGATAGCGAATAAAAAACACCTATTTGGACCCCTTTGGCCAGCAAGGGCATGTTTGGTTCCTAGCCACAATTTGCCAAGAAGCCAAAATTTGGCAGCCATATAGTTTATTAGGCATGTGTTTGGTTTTTTCCACAATTTGGCTTATCACGCTTTGTTGCATGTATGGTCCATTTGTCATAGACTCAACTTTTTTTTACAAAGTTTTGCCAAAGTTTGGATTTAATATTTTAAGCCACAATTTGGTGGCTAGCCACACTAGCTTTTTTTTTTTGGCTAACCACACTTTGGCTTTGGAAAAAATGTGGCTACCAAACAGGGGTCCTAATAAAAATAAAACAACACACTAATGTGTGGTAAACAAAAAATCCCTAATTTGCAAAGTTGCATATGTGCAAAAGGGGGCAATGCATGCATTATTCAGAAGTTGACTGTGGTTTTCGTAGTGTAACCAATTAATTAAGCTTACATATGGGAAGAGGCTAGCGAGGCGAACTCAAGCAGCTATGGTTCCAATGTTGTCAAGTTTGAAGTGGACAATGCATGAAGCTTGCTCAAATTAATGGGTAGAAAGCCAAAAGCAGTCCATATTTATTGTATATGTGTGTGAATAATGACTCTTCACCCCAAACCTCTATGTATGATAGGGTTTTATATTTTTTAGTAGTAAGTACATGTCATGTGATGGCTCCATGCACATGTTTCACAACTTTTTTTTTTGATTTGTTTCTACCTCATTTGGTTGGTTTCAAATTTGTTCAAACTTCCTATGCGCGCTATATATGTTGTACTATTGGGACCCATGTTTGGGCTTTGTTTGTGGTACCACACTTGCAGGATACATACCTCCAAGTATTTTATGCCCCAAAATTATGAATTCTAATTGAATGGTGAACTAAAAACTGATCATCTAAAGTTGGAAAATAAAATCCATATATAGCTCCACATCGAGATATTTGTATAAGGTAGACAAACTGCATTGCCACACATGCCTTATATAAGTTTGTTTTTTCTAGCGGAGTGGATTCCCTAATCACCCCACGGTTCTGACATTGTCAATGTTGTCATGATAAATAACATTGCGAGACTTTCCATCTTATTCTTTTTTGTAGAAATGATTGTCCCATTATGGCAAATGTCCCCATTCGTTTTTCAAATTAAGTAAACGTTATAGGATGAAAATTCATTGAAGTGACAAATTTTCTAGATTTCTAACTATTTTAGCTCATTCAAACAAGTTTGCAATAGGTTGGCCTGTTGTCCAGTGACGATTTTAGAGTACAATTTGATCAACATCACAAAAAAGTGCTTTTAAGGTATCCTAGATACCTTGGTAATCGTCGAACACTTTCAAAAAGTGACCATATGTGAGCTGTGGAAAAAAGAAAAGACCAAAGTTAATAAATATTCCTTAACTATTCACATATCATTTGTCTTTTTTGTGCAAGCTAGAAAATTTCATTTTTTTTGATGAAACTTCACAGATGCATACTCATCTGTGACCTGTGGAGGCGTGGAGCAATACACAACACAATATGTGTCCCAGTTTTGATTTTCTTCATATTTTTAAAAGTGCAGAAGTGTGATATCCGATAATAGGATGCGGGTGCAACTAGTTGCAAATGAGATGCTATGCATGCTGATATGATATGTCTTTCGTCGTGGCCCCATCCTACTTCTGCATTTTCTTTACGGCCATATTTTAGTAGTTGCGACACTGGACGTGATCGGACTAGTCAATACCCGATAGTAGTCGTAGTACTTGTACAACTTACGCATGTGGCGTACAAGATGGTAGTAGAAGCCTCTAGAGTAGTAGTACTAGCTAACGGATAGATTATATCTGGAGAAACTGACATAGCCATTGATATGACAAGACTATACCCGGATTTGGACGCATTGCAGTGGCTCCATCAATGTTCCGCTATGATGGTCAATTTTATCGCTACGATGAGATTGTCGACGCAGAGGATTCCTTGGCTTCCGCGCAAGACCCTTCCTAAAGAAGGCATCCGCTCCGGCCCGTTGATTCTATGTGGACGGTTCCAGATTGCTTTATGTGTTTTTGTACAATATCAGATACTAGGTTTTCCTTCCCTCCCTATTAGGGGTTGTTTGGTTTAGGGGATAGGTTTATGGGATGAGAGTATCCCCAACCACCTGGCTAGGGATAGCCAATTTTTGTTGTTTGGTTGTGTAGGAATTGAGTGTAGGACGAGAGGTGGATAGTGGTAGTATAGATTTTTTTTGTTTGCTCGAAATGTTAGGGGTGGCTATAAGATGGTGAGATTATCTCTACACACATCAAATATACCACACCTCCTATTTTTATAGCCCCCAAAAAATAGATAACCGGTGGTATGTGAATTGATCTGGGTAAAAATATTACACAACCGTACAAATATTCAAATCCTATAGTCAAATCCTACATAACTCCTATAGTCAAATCCTACATAACTCCTATACAAATTGTACGAATCAAAGGATATGATTTCCCCCCTATATAGCTTGTTTGATTTGAAGAATTGAATCCTCCAAAATTTATATGTATTGTTTTATTATACTAGTACAACCCTATAGGATTTCTAATAAGAGGTTAGACCTCTTGGAAAAATTCATATGCATTTGTGACAACTATGCTATGCACTCTCGATCTCTAGTAGAAATTTCCTTTGGCTTTCCTATGATACCATCACACACCTAGCTTTACCAATTCCCGTAGATTTCTTTCCCGTAGGATTCAAGGAGGCATATGTCATAGCGATTCTCCATTTTTCTATCATATGAATCTTACATGCCCTCTCAGTTTGAGTGATGAAAAGTGGCCACTATAAGATTTATTTAGTCAGATTAATTGGTCATGCATACACTAGTTGTTTTCTATCTTTCCCTACACATGTCAATTAGCGAAATTTATAAGTAAATCCTAAAATTCAAATAAATTGCTGAAAATTGGAAATAATATTACAGTTGTAGCAAATTACTTAAATCGATCTAGAAAATATGTACATGGTTTCAAGAATCTTTTTGCCGAACTGAGTAGTCCGTAAAGAACGTCCCTTTCGTTAAACTGACATGGCCTTTGATTTGACAAGAGAACACTAATATTTTGGACCTGAATCAGAGTGGTAAAGGCGTACAGCTCGATCAATGCAATGGTATGATGGCTATGCAGCTATACCTATATAGAAGTAGACTACTAGTAGACTTTGGGACACAGAGATTTGGCTTCCGCGGCCGACCCCGAACAAGATTCTTTTACATTGCCGATATATCTTTTCACTGACATTGAATCGCTGAAACTTGGGGTCCGCCTATGGTAGGACCAGCCTGTCAATGGCCAAAGTCTTATGTGCTCCTGATACGTATCCGACGTATCGATAATTTCTTATGTTCTATGCCATATTATTGATGATACCTACATGTTTTATGCACACTTTATGTCATATTCGTGCATTTTCTGGAACTAACCTATTAACAAGATGCCGAAGTGCCAGTTGCTGTTTTCTGGCTGTTTTTGGTTTCGGAAATCCTAGTAAAGAAATATTTTCGGAATCGGACGAAATCAAGACCGAGGGCCTTATAATTCCCGGAAGCTTCCGGAGCACCGAGAGAAGAGTCGTAGGGGTGCCGGGGGGCCCACACCACCCGGCCGCGCGGCCCAAGGGGGCGCGCCCCCTATGGTGGCACCACCCCGTGGCCCCTCCGACTCCGATTCTTCGCCTATTTAAGCCGTCGTGACCTAAAAACATCGACGGAAAAGACGAACCTCCCGTGAAAGACTCCGGGGGCGCCGCCACATCGCGAAACTCCAATTCGGGGGACGAAGTCTCGTTCCGGCACCCTGCCGGGACGGGGAATTGCCCCGGAGCCGTCTCCACCGCCGTCTTCACCGCCATCTTCACCGCCATCGCTGCCTCCATGATGAGGAGGGAGTAATCCACCCCCGAGGCTGAGGGCTCCGCTCGTAGCTATGTGGTTCATCTCTCTCCCATGTACCTCAATACAATGATCTCATGAGCTGCTTTACATGATTGAGATTCATATGAGTTTTGTATCACTACTATCTATGTGCTACTCCGGCAAAGTTATTAAAGTAGTTCTATTCCTCCCGCACGTGTGTAAAGGCGACAGTGTGTGCACCGTGTTAGTACTTGGTTTATGCTATGATCATGATCTCTTGTAGATTGCGAAGTTAACTATTGCTATGATAATATTGATGTGATCTATTCCTCCTACATATGCATGAAGGTTACGAGTGTGTATGCTATGCTAGTACTTGGTTTAGTCTCGTTGATCTATCTTACACTAAAGGTTACTAAAACATGAGCATTATTGTGGAGCTTGTTAACTCCGGCATTGAGGGTTCGTGTAATCCTACGCAATGTGTTCATCATCCAACAAAAGTGTAGAGTATGCATTTATCTATTCTGTTATGTGATCAATGTTGAGAGTGTCCACTAGTGAAAGTGTAATCCCTAGGCCTTGTTCCTAAATACTGCTGTTGTTGCTTGTTTCTTGTTTCTATCGCGTTACTACTGCTGCGTTACTACTCGCTTGTTTACTCGTCCTGGGCAAAGCACTTTTCTCGGTGCCGTTGCTACTCGCTTATTCATACCACCTGTATTTCACTATCTCTTCGCCGAACTAGTGCACCTATTAGGTGTGTTGGGGACACAAGAGACTTCTTGCTTTGTGGTTGCGGGGTTGCATGAGAGGGATATCTTTGACCTCTTCCTCCCCGAGTTCGATAAACCTTGGGTGATCCACTTAAGGGAAAACTTGCTGCTGTTCTACAAACCTCTGCTCTTGGAGGCCCAACACTGTCTACAGGAAAGGAGGGGGAACGTAGACATCAAGCACTTTTCTGGCGCCGTTGCCGGGGAAGAAAGGTAAAAAGGCATTCATACTCCGGTTCCAGGTAACAGTACTTTTCTGGCGCCATTGTGTTTGTGCTCGAAGCTATTTCCTTTAGATCCTGCAATTGCATCTTTTTGTTTCTTGTTTTTATTTTCACTAGTTAGGCATAATGGAAAACAACAAAAAAATTAGTGAGCTTTTTATTCTTTTTCCTGATTTAGAATTGTTTGGTGCAAACATTAAAAAACCAATGGAACCTTATTCGCATGCTAGTAGCGATGTTATTAGTATGAATGCAATTACTGCTAATGCTATGGAGAAGTCTAAGCTTGGGGAAGCTAGTTTTTGTGATCTTTTTAGCTTCCCATCTTCAGGTGAGAAAATTTGCTCTGATAACACTTTATCTCCCATATGCGATAACTCTAATTATGCTTGTGATACTTTAAATGCACCTACTAAAAGTATCCCATATAAAATACCTATGAAAATTATTGAACGTGTTATGGATAACCGCTATGAAGGGGATGGAACTCGTGCATCCCGGAGATCATTTACTCGTTTTTGCATGAATTATGCGGGTTATTCAAGTGTGCGAGTATCTCTATGGATGAAGTGAAGAAGAAATTATTCTCTATATCGTTGATCGGTAAAGCGGCGCATTGGCATAAACTGCTAAAAGATGAGCATTCTCTTGATTGGAAGGATATTGTGCCTCTATTTTATTCTAAATTCTATCCTCCAAGTGAAATTCACAAAGACCGAAACCGAATATATAATTTCTGGCCTCATGATGGAGAGAGTATTGCCCAAGCATGGGAGAGATTGAAGTCTTTAATGCTCAAATGCCCCAATCATGAGCTTCCAGGTAATATCATCATTGATAATTTCTATGCAAGACTTTCTTTTCATGATAAGACCTTGCTGGATGCTACTTGTTCTGGATCATTCACGCGCTACAAAGAAGAGTTTAAAAGGGATCTTCTTGATCGGATTAAGGAGAACGCTGAAGATTGGGAGAACGACAAAGGTAAAGAGTCGGGTATAAATTATGATTATGAATGCATTGAAACTTTTATGGATACCGATAAATTTCGAAATATGAGTGCTACTTATGGTCTTGACTCTCAAGTTGCTTCAAATCTTTATAAAGCTTTTGCTTCTCATTTAGAATTGCCTAAAAAGAATTTTGATAAGTATCATGAACCTTTTAAAGAGGCTTGCATGAAGAATGAAATTGTTGTTAATTATTGTAATGAGCATGCTCAAACTCCTAAGAATGTTATTTCCTATAAGCATGTTAATTTTTGTGGAATACATAGACCTTGTGGAATTAATCAAATCAAAGATGAATATTGTATCCATCATGCTAATGAAAAAACTAGAAAGTGGTTTAGGGCTCTAGATAATCTTGGTAAAAAAGTTTGTGCCCTCTATCCTTTTATTTGTGAAGTTTGTCATGAAGTGGGTCATTTTAATTTTCAATGCTCCTCCAATGATAATTTGAACCCAATGAGTGCTGCAAATTTGTATTGTGATGATGAAATTACTCCTAATCAGCATGATGAACTTACTTTATTTTTGGGGTTTGAAGAACTGTCGAGAAAAATCTCTTTGTTACATATGAGTGATCTTGATATTGATGATGTCCTGCATGGGTGTTTTTCTTATTGCATTGATAATAGCCATACAAATACTTACATACAAAATATTTTAGAAGATGACACCTTGCCAAAATACGATAGGACCGCTGTGTGTTTTCAACTAATTAATGAAAAGGAGGGATCCTCCCAAGTTTCTTCTATTGTTTCTGAAAGTAAATCAGGTTATGCGGACAAGCCACCCTTCAAGCCTCTCCCTCCTGAAGAAGGGAACGAGGAAAAGGAGAAGGAGAAGAAGAAGAAGGGAACGAAGAAGAAGAAGAAGAATAAGGGGAATAAAAAGAAAGAGGTAACAGCATATCCCCGCGTATATGAGATAACGATAGGTAACCGTAAGTATGTTGCTCCTGATGATTATTGTGATAATGAATCTAAATACGATGATCTTCCTATGCACTTTACATATATTAGCAATCATGATTTGAATGAGCACACTACTTTTGATATTGCAAATCTCTGGGAAATTAATTCTGAAAATGATGATGATAATGATTGCCATAGTGTCAGTGTTATCCATGCTTCCTCCCATAATGATATAGAAAGCTCTAAGCTTGGGGAAGAGGTGTTTGCAAATCCTTTAGCTACTGGTCATTATGTTCTTGATACATCTCCTTGTAATAACAATGATGGTGTGGACACAGATAAACCGACTGTGAAAGATAACTATTCTATTTCCTATGATGACACTGTGCCCCCGATCTCTAATGATTATTATAAAGAATGCTATGATATAGGTTCTAACTATCCTTATGAAACTTGTCATAGTCATGATTGGATTACCAAAAACAATTCCCTTAATATGCAATTTGTTTACCATGTTCAAATTCTTGATAATAATCTTACTCCAATTACTATTAATGAGAATAACTCTTCTTATGCCAAATTTAATGATACTTCTATGCATATGAACCATGATAAGAATGTTTTAAGTGATGGGTATATTGTGGATTTCATCAATGATGCTACTGAAAGTTATTATGAGAGAGGGAAATATGGTTATATGCATTTCAATAATATTAAGTTTCCCCTCTTTATGTTGAGAATCTTGAAGTTACTCGTGTTTTATCCTCTTATGCTTGTCACTTTGTTCTTCATGAATTCATTTGTGTACAAGACTCCTCTTCATAGGAAGCATGTTAGACTTAAATGTGTTTTGGATTTGCTTCTTGATGCTCTCTTTTTGCTCCAGATACTATTTCCTGCGAGCGCAACATTAAAACTGCTGAGCCCATCTTAACGGCTATAAAGAAAGAACTTCTTGGGAGATAACCCATGTGTTATTTTGCTACAGTACTTTGTTTTATATTTGTATCTTGGAAGTTGTTTACTACTGTAGCAACCTCTCCTTATCTTAGTTTTATGTTTTGTTGTGCCAAGTAAAGTCTTTGGTAGTAAAGTAAGTACTAGATTTGGATTACTGCGCAGTTCCAGATTTCTTTGCTGTCACGAATCTGGGTCTAATTCTCTGTAGGAAACTCAGAAAATTATTCCAATTTACGTGAGTGATCCTCAGATATGTACGCAACTTTCATTCAATTTGGGCATTTTCATTTGAGCAAGTCTGGTGCCCTTTTAAAATTCGTCTTTACGGACTGTTGCTGTTTGACGATTCTGCCTTTTATTTCGCATTGCTTCTTTCGCTGTGTTGGGTGGATTTCTTTGTTCCATTACCTTCCAGTAGCTTTGAGCAATGTCCAGAAGTGTTAAGAATGATTGTGTCACCTCTGAACATGTGAGTTTTTGATTATGCACTAACCCTCTAATGAGTTTGTTTCGAGTTTGGTGTGGAGGAAGTTTTCAAGGGTCAAGAGAGGAGGATGATATACTATGATCAAGGAGAGTGAAAGCTCTAAGCTTGGGGATGCCCCGGTGGTTCACCCCTGCATTTTATAAGAAGACTCAAGCGTCTAAGCTTGGGGATGCCCAAGGCATCCCCTTCTTCATCGACAACATTATCAGGTTCCTCCCCTGAAACTATATTTTTATTCCGTCACATCTTATGTACTTTACTTGGAGCGTCTGTGTGCTTTTGTTTTTGTTTTTTGTTTTTTTGAATAAAATGGATCCTAGCATTCACTTTGTGGGAGAGAGACACGCTCCGCTGTAGCATATGGACAAGCATGTCCTTAGGCTCTACTCATAGTATTCATGGCGAAGTTTCTTCTTCGTTAAATTGTTATATGGTTGGAATTGGAAAATGCTACATGTAGTAGTTCTAAAATGTCTTGGATAATTTGATACTTGGCAATTGTTGTGCTCATGTTTAAGCTCTTGCATCATATACTTTGCACCCATTAATGAAGAAATACTTAGAGCTTGCTAATTTGGTTTGCATATTTGGTTTCTCTAGAGTCTAGATAACATCTAGTATTAAGTTTTGAACAACAAGGAAGACGGTATGGAGTCTTATAATGTTTGCCATATGTCTTTTATGTGAGTTTTGCTGTACCGTTCATCCTTGTGTTTGTTTCAAATAACCTTGCTATCCTAAACCTTGTATCGAGAGGGAATACTTCTCATGCATCCAAAATACTTGAGCCAACCACTATGCCATTTGTGTCCACCATACCTACCTACTACATGGTATTTATCAGCCATTCCAAAGTAAATTGCTTGAGTGCTACCTTTAAAATTCCATCATTCACCTTTGCAATATATAGCTCATGGGACAAATAGTTTAAAAACTATTGTGGTATTGAATATGTACTTATGCACTTTATCTCTTATTAAGTTGCTTGTTGTGCGATAACCATGCTTCTGGGACGCCATCAACTATTCTTTGTTGAATATCATGTGAGTTGCTATGCATGTCCGTCTTGTACGAAGTAAGAGAGATCTACCACCTTCATGGTTGGAGCATGCATATTGTTAGAGAAGAACTTTGGGACGCTAACTAAAGCCATGATTCATGGTGGAAGTTTCAGTTTTGGACATATATCCTCAATCTCATATGAGAATAATAATTGTTGCCACATGCTTATGCATTAAAGAGGAGTCCATTATCTGTTGTCCATGTTGTCCCGGTATGGATGTCTAAGTTGAGAATAATCAAAAGCGAGAAATCCAAAATGCGAGCTTTCTCCTTAGACCTTTGTACAGGCGGCATGGAGGTACCCCATTGTGACACTTGGTTAAAACATGTGCATTGCAAAGATCCGGTAGTCCAAGCTAATTAGGACAAGGTGCGGGCACTATTAGTATACTATGCATGAGACTTGCAACTTGTAAGATATAATGTACATAACTCATATGCTTTATTACTACCGTTGACAAAATTGTTTCATGTTTTCAAAATAAAAGCTCTAGCACAAATATAGCAATCGATGCTTTCCTCTTTGAAGGACCATTCTTTTTACTTTTATGTTGAGTCAGTTCACCTATCTCTCTCCACCTCAAGAAGCAAACACTTGTGTGAACTGTGCATTGATTCCTACATACTTGCATATTGTACTTGTTATATTACTCTATGTTGACAATTATCCATGAGATATACATGTTACAAGTTGAAAGCAACCGCTGAAACTTGATCTTCCTTTGTGTTGCTTCAATACCTTTACTTTGATTTATTGCTTTATGAGTTAACTCTTATGCAAGACTTATTAAACTTGTCTTGAAGTACTATTCATGAAAAGTCTTTGCTTTATGATTCACTTGTTTACTCATGTCATTACCATTGTTTTGATCGCTGCATCCACTACATATGTTTACAAATAGTATGATCAAGGTTATGATGGCATATCACTTCGAAATTATCTTTGTTATCGTTTTACCCGCTCGGGACGAGCGGAACTAAGCTTGGGGATGCTTGATACGTCTCAGACGTATCGATAATTTCTTATGTTCTATGCCATATTATTGATGATACCTACATGTTTTATGCACACTTTATGTCATATTCATGCATTTTCCGGAACTAACCTATTAACAAGATGCCGAAGTGCCGATTCTTGTTTTCGCTGTTTTTGGTTTCGAAATCCTAGTAAAGAAATATTTTCGGAATCGGACGAAATCAAGACCGAGGGCCTTATAATTCCCGGAAGCTTCCGGAGCACCGAGAGAAGAGTCGGAGGGGTGCCGGGGGCCCACACCACCTGGCCGCGCGGCCCAAGGGGGGCGCGCCCCTATGGTGGCACCACCCCGTGGCCCCTCCGACTCCGATTCTTCGCCTATTTAAGCCGTCGTGACCTAAAAACATCGACGGAAAAGACGAACCTCCGGAAAGACTCCGGGGCGCCGCCACATCGCGAAACTCCAATTCGGGGGACGAAGTCTCCGTTCCGGCACTCGCCGGGACGGGGAATTGCCCCGGAGCCGTCTCCACCGCCGTCTTCACCGCCATCTTCACCGCCATCGCTGCCTCCATGATGAGGAGGGAGTAATCCACCCCGAGGCTGAGGGCTCCGCTGTAGCTATGTGGTTCATCTCTCTCCCATGTACCTCAATACAATGATCTCATGAGCTGCTTTACATGATTGAGATTCATATGAGTTTTGTATCACTACTATCTATGTGCTACTCTAGCAAAGTTATTAAAGTAGTTCTATTCCTCCTGCACGTGTGTAAAGGCGACAGTGTGTGCACCGTGTTAGTACTTGGTTTATGCTATGATCATGATCTCTTGTAGATTGCGAAGTTAACTATTGCTATGATAATATTGATGTGATCTATTCCTCCTACATATGCATGAAGGTTACGAGTGTGTATGCTATGCTAGTACTTGGTTTAGTCTCGTTGATCTATCTTACACTAAAGGTTACTAAAACATGAGCATTATTGTGGAGCTTGTTAACTCCGGCATTGAGGGTTCGTGTAATCCTACGCAATGTGTTCATCATCCAACAAAAGTGTAGAGTATGCATTTATCTATTACGTTATGTGATCAATGTTGAGAGTGTCCACTAGTGAAAGTGTAATCCCTAGGCCTTGTTCCTAAATACTCGCTGTTGTCTGCTTGTTTACTTGTTTTCTTGCGTTACTACTCGCTGCGTTACTACTTGCTTGTTTATCGTCTCGGGCAAAGCACTTTTCCGAGTGCCGTTGCTACTCGCTTATTCATACCACCTGTATTTCACTATCTCTTCGCCGAACTAGTGCACCTATTAGGTGTGTTGGGGACACAAGAGACTTCTTGCTTTGTGGTTGCGGGGTTGCATGAGAGGGATATCTTTGACCTCTTCCTCCCTGAGTTCGATAAACCTTGGGTGATCCACTTAAGGGAAAACTTGCTGCTGTTCTACAAACCTCTGCTCTTGGAGGCCCAACACTGTCTACAGGAAAGGAGGGGGAACGTAGACATCAGCTCCCGCCCTTCGATTTTGGATGGACGGACAAGATTGCCCAGTCCCATCCCTGTCCTGTTCATTCCAGTTTTCATCCTCCTCCCCGGGGAACCCTCCCCGGAGAGCTCTACACCGACCCCTTCTATCCCCACCCGCTTGTCCCTTCCTTCTTCCTCCAGCGATTCATCCCTCGTTCAACAAGTTGTCTAAGAAGAACATGAAGAAGAGAAAGAAGAGGAAGGAGGCGTTGGTGTCTGAGACTAAATCCGCGGTGAAATCCATCCCGCTGAAAGTCCTGCAAACTCCGACTTTGAAAGTGTACCAGCGGCGCCGGCGGACAGGCATGTCCGCGCTTCCATCGCAAGCTCGGTGCCGCCGGGCTTGTTGGATCGGGCGAGTAATCCGAGCAAGAGTCCTGGTAGGTTTTTATCGCCATGTGCTTTCTTTGCCCCCATGAACGCAGATTACAGCAAGGCAAACAGATCCAACTATTTTTTTTACCCGGGAGAACCAGCTATTTGACCGTCTTTCTTCCAGGGCCGCCCGTTCAAGTGTTGCCCTTCCTACCGATGCCGAGAAATCGCATGTGTTTCGCCAAGATGGTGGGTACGAAGCTCCCCGGTATGTTTCCATCGCCATGCCGAAGTTTCTCTGCCTTCTGGCTGTCTAGCGGATCAAACAATTTAACCGTCTTTCTTCCATGGGAGCTGGTTTCAGCGCCATTCCTACCCAAGTTGAGAAATCGCTCGTTTCTCGCCAACCTGGTGGGTACAAAGCTCCTGGGTATGTTTCCATCGCCATGCCAGATTTTCATTGAGTCCGTGCTGGCAGGCGGTGCCAACTAAACCGGCTATCATCTTCCAGGGCCGACGGTTCCATGCTCGTGCTTTCTACCGCAGGATCCACTTCGTACTTAGCTATCGAGGACCCGTTGTTTGATGAACACTTGTTAGCTCTCAAGAGCATTAATAATGTATGCACTATATAATATATATCCATTGCTTTTTTTCTTCCTCTTCATCTCCGTCATCGCATGAGGGCTTCTTTAATTCGTAGGACTCCTATAAGAATTGTGTAGCATTTAGATCCTATGGGATTTTTTCCTACATTAGTTGTTTGATTTATAGGAACATATCCTATAGGAACTAATCCTATAGGAATCTAGTAGTGCGAATAATATAGGAATAAAACATTAATTCAACTAGCCATGACATCTCAATCCTATGTTTGTTCCTTTTTCGAAATGGGGGACATACCACGAGCCTACTGCATCAAAATGATGTATATGGCTGCTTTATTGCTTTCTTCGGTTCATACACAAATTATGACAACTTCTCACGGATCAGCTAGAGTCGACACAAAGATCCACCAACGAAACTTAGAAAACGACGGGTGCCAAAAAGGCAAAAACACATCGGTAAGTAATTCTATGAGGAAACCGCCGACCACCCCGGGCTGTAAAAATCCCATGCGGTCGCCTCTAGTCAGTTGCACCCAGACTCCATGATATCCTGCTGATCCTCGGGCGGGAGATAAGAAACATACGGATCTAGTGAATAATCATAGGGATAACCTGCAAAAAGGGATGAGATTTGGGTTTATTAAACACGGATTCATTTTGTACATTCCAAATAGCCCATAAAATAGCGCATACACCCACTCTAATGTATACAAAATCCTATGCTTTTCCTAATCTTATGATTTTCCTATCCTGTGAATGAAAAAGGATCCCTGATTCGTTACTAGTGAATTTTTCAATGCAGGAAGGGATTATGAGATTATCGGTGACAGCCGCCGAGATCAAGGGCCAAAACATGCATAGGTTTGGTATCCTGAATGCAAAATCAGAGACAAATGCTCAGTCTCCGGGAGAGGAGCAGCCAGTGCGCGTGTGTGCATCTTCGGCCGTGTATGTTTCCATTGCCGTGCCGCAGTTTCATCGCCTCCTTGCTGGATGCCAAATCCAACTACTTAACTATCTTTCTTCCAGGGATGGCGGTTCCATCGTTGAAGAGGTTCCTATGGACAAGGACTTTGCAGCTCTCAGGCATATTGAAGAGGTTGGCACTCCATTTGTTTATTTCTCCCCCCTCATATGCACCCTGCATACTTCATTGCTGTTGAATTTGCAATGCAGGATGTGATAACACGATTCTCCGTGAAACTGGACCAGATCAAGGGCCACAACACCATCCTTCATAAGAAAATCCGCCACCTCGTGGGCAGGTGCATTTTAAATCGTGCCATATCGGAGGAGAATGCCCGTTCCGTGCAATCTTCTTCTGATAAACGGTACTCAGACGTTGTCGCTGAGTGTAAGAAGTTGAAGAAGGAAGTCAAGGAACTACGCGCCCATCCACCGATGAGTGTGGTCAATGACAAGGCTGGTCAGTGTGATTGCAACTGTGACTGTGAAAGTTTTCGATAGGAAGTGGAGTTGCATGCTGAACATGCGCAATATTTCGAGACGAAGTACTTGAAAGTTCGCACAGAGTGCGATAAGTTGAAGAAGGAAGTCGAGTGTCTCCGCTCCCAGCAGCCAACTATTGCGACATCGGGAGACCAGGGTGTGCTAATTGCAGCCGAATTTTGCAATCGATGAAAAGTTGAATTTGGCTTTGTTGTGCAATATAGCAAGACCTCGTTCCTCCTCTCGCCTTCGTCTTTTGGCATAATTGCTTTGTCTTCAGTATTGACTCCGGAATGCTTCGTATATTTCTAACGGTTTCTGAATTATGTACAACTTTTGTACTATTGGTCAAACTAGTTTTGACCAGGGTTTGTGTAGGGTGGTTGAATTTTTTTGGTTGGTCCAAATTGTGTTGTGTGGTCCAAATGTGATGTATCATCACACCACCATCTGCCCCGCCACCCCCAGGTTTTGGTAATGCCATTTTGATACATGCTTCATAGAAGGAACATACATTTTTTCCGTTAGGGCATGACAATTTTGAAAAATTCAAACAAAAATGGGGAGAGAGAATGGTAACATCATTTTCCATGTGTTGCCCCTGTGCCAAATTTTGGTTCATTTTAAGAATGTAAGGTGACAAATTACTCGAGGAAGCTAGTTGGAGTAGACGGGCATGGCCGGATTGGCATAGGGGATTTATTTTTTGAAGGATGTTATTTTTCATGGACAATATCTGACACAAACAATAAAATGTTAAGGTATCATATTTTTCTGAATGATTGTGAATTACTTATGACGTTTGGAAGTATTGGTATACATGAGCCCCACATGAAGTTAAATGGTCCAAGAAAAAAGGTTTCGTACACGTTTCTCAGAAAGTGGAAAATCGAGTACATGCACGACTTCACGCGTCCACAACTCGATACAGAGAGTCAGAGGCTATAAAATAATCGGCCTCATCGTCTCTCGCGAGCTCGTCCTCTTCCCTCCCCCACACTGTGAAAAACCCCCATCAACTCACCGCACATCCGAGGCATCGACTTCCTCGTTTCCAACCGCGACGAGCATGAAGACAGGTCTTGCGTACGAGGCGGAGCAATCGGCGGCCGCTCGCGCAGAGGATTCCTCGCGGTAGTGGACGTCGCGGCGAGTGAGGCTTCACCGGGCACCCGGGCCGCTCGTCTCCTCTGCTTGTCCGATTCTTCGACCTCGGTCGAAACGGGCGTCCGGCCGTCGAGGAGAAGGTGGATAGCAACGCCGTTGCCCCTGCCGAAGATCCGCAAGGCGTTGCAGGCCACCACGGCGAGGTCTTCCTAGACCCGGTGCTGGACGCGGACCTCGACCCCTTCGACGATTTCGGCCCAAACGTTCAGTTCCAGGAGGATGTCGAGGGTGACGACGAGGAGCAACTGCTCTTTTACCGAATCTGTCCCGATCCTCTTTGTGTCATATTACTGTTCACGTGGTTTGCACGAACCTGGTTCTTGATTGATTTGATCTCCTACCTTGTTCTTGTAGACGTACTTGATTCTACGGTTCGTACGGTCAGATTCTAGTTTAATTTCGACTAATCTGCCATGTAGTTGGCTTGATTAGTCATATAATTAATTTATGTGTTCATATTTAGTGGACTTGCAATTGTTGTGGCTTATGTTCATTGTTGTTCATAGGATTTTCTCGTGATTTAGTATGATTTCTTCTGCCATTTACTGGTTCTACACATTTAATTTTAGGGTTTCTAAGGTTTGCTTATGATAGTGCAGTATTTATTCGATCTGTCATTAAACACCTGATTATTATGTACTTTATAATTCACAGGAATATTCTGATGACATGGACGACAACAAGGAGCGCAGGGACCAGAAGAGCCGCTACGTTACGAAGCGGCTGAAGGATGGTGAAATTCGTTTCCGCATGCGCGGGGAGCTATTTTGCCCATTCTGTGGCAAAATCCTCCAGAAGGACATCCGCGGCTCGATCCGGACATGTGCGACGGGTGTAGGCCTAAGTACATCGGGGAAGCACCGCCCTGCAATCAAGGCCAAGCACGCAGCATATGGCCTCTTTCTCCAGAATTACGTCTTGCCTGGCTTGTTCCCGGTCAACGCCCCTGCTGCTGGCCCTCATGCTCCTGGTCCTGTTTAAAGTTCATATGTGTAATCTTATTCCCTTTGGAAGTTCAGCATTAAACTCTACTAGTACAACCGTGGTGGTCTTGTGATGTAGTACTCTTTTGATGCATTTGTGATGTAGTAGGAGTAGTACTTTTTTTTGAACCGGTATAGTACTATCTAAGAAAAGTACTCCCTTCGATTCACATTCATTTTACACCAAGAAATATGGATTGGAGTGAGGGATTAAATTAAACATGGCATCTCGTGCATGAACCTTGACATATCGATCAGGTTGGCTAGAATGGCAATACAATGCTGCTCATTAGGCAAATGCATGCCATGTAAAGAAGCCTATACTGACATTAAAAAAAAGACTACATTGGGGATGAGAGTCAATTGGGGCATCTACAATACAGAAAATCTTGCTCGTAGCTGATTTTGGCTAAGAGGGTTTTACTCAGATTACATGTGCCACTTTCCTTGTCTGCAAAACAAGTTCCAATAAAGGAAGAGGAAAGAAGAGGACATTGTGGGCGAGATTGAACACCTTTTTTATGTGTTAAGTTGAGGCCTCATTTAGCTGAGGATTTCGACTTAGGCCTAACAGCTCAGCACACCCACAAATAAATCTCCTTGCGCGCACCACTGTCAGCAAAAATAACAAAATTAGCACGCAAGATTAAGAATGAAGTGAATTTAAGTAACTTGGTTAGCTTTTCAAGCAATATATTCAGAGAAAGAGCACACATGTTCGGCTCGAAATAATCGTAAGAGAAGAACAATAAATCTAAGGCACCCCACTTCATCGGAAGAAGGGGCGCGACAACGCATGGATTCATACCTTGAGTCGACGCTGGCTCGTAGAAGGGCGGTCGCGCCTCGAGGATGTCGGCGACGTCTCCACCTCGGTATCACATGTGACTGCTTCTCGACGGGCGGTGCGCCGCGCCATATAGAAGATTTTCAAAAGAGGAGAGCCCGATGACACTACTGACGCCTCAACCTTGATACCACCGGCCTGTTGCTCCGCACTGAGATGCGCCACATGCAAGATTTAGCGGATGCGCCAATTTCAGAGATATGTCATGATCGTTGTAACGATTTTCAACGTGATGATGATTTGATCCTGCACTCGGCCTTGAACATAAGTACTAGTACAGTCTCACAATTTTTTTTTATCATTATACTTTGCGAGATTTAGCGGATGCGCCAATTTTAGAGATATGTCATGATCGTTGTAACAAATTTCAACGTGATGATGATTTGATCCTGCACTCGGGCTTGAACATAAGTACTAGTACAGTCTCACAATTTTTTTTATCATTATACTTTGCGAGATTTAGCGGATGCGCTAAATTCAGAGATAGATCATGATCATGGTAACACGCTTTTCAATGTAATGATGATTTGATGTTGCACTCGACCTTGAACATAAGTACTAGTACGGTCTCACAATTTTGTATCATTATACTTTGCAAGTTTTAGCGGTTGCGCCCATTTTCAGAGGTAGATCATGATCATGGTAACAAATTTTCAACGTGATGATGATTTGATGTTGCACTCGACCTTGAACAGAAGTACTACTACTGTCTCACAAATTCTTTATCATTATACTTTGCAAGATTTAGCAGATGCGCCAAATTTAGAGATAGATCATGATCATGGTAACAAATTTTCAACATGATGATGATTTGATGTTGCACTCAGGCTTGAACAGAAGTACCGTCTCACAAATTGTTTATCATTATACTTTGCAAGATATAGCGGATGCGCCAATTTCAGAGATAGATCATGATCATGGTAACAAATTTTCAACGTGATGATGATTTGTTGTTGCACTTGGCCTAGAAGAGAAGTACTAGTACGGTCTCACAATTCTTTTTATCATTATACTTTGCAAGATCTAGCGGATACGCTAATTTCAGAGATAGATCATGATCATGGTAGTGACCGGTATTTAATGTGATGATGATTTGATTTTGCACTCGGCCTTGAACGAGAGGTACTAGTACGGTGTCACAATTTTTTATCATTATACTTGGACCTTAGCCAAATTCAAAATCTCATAGCGGCAAAACTTCCCGCCCACAAAATACAAAAATTTCACACGCTTCCAAATTCCCATTCTACCCCTATGGAGATGGCAGCAAAGTCGGTTGGTGGGGGGGTCTGCCCGTCATTTTTTGGATCACCACCTCCCTAGCCCGGAAACCCTCCCAAAAAAAAATTCATTTCCCTCAGACCACCCACCGGAACTTCCCAAGTCCCTCTCTCCCACCTCCACGACCACCGCACCGGAACATCCCGCCGGACTTCCCTGGCCTACCCGAGGCCTCGCGATCCTCATCATCCGGCTGCCTGCCGGAGCCGCTTCATCGACGCCGTCATCAACCGGACCGGATCATCCCCGCCGAACCTCGAAACCATATGCTCATCCAGCAGTCTACCGCAGTCGCTTCAGCTGCGGTATCGTCCACCCCACCGGAGCCGCTTCGCCGGATCCGTCTTCCACCGCATCGGATCTTGCTCACCGACACCGTTGTGCATGAACCGGATCTGCTTCACCGGCGCCGTGCATGATCTAAACTCTTCTACTCGTCGCTTTTCTATTGCTTGCTCGCAAGTTCTTGTTTAATCTCGGGGAACTTGTTTGTGCTAACGACGCGCCGTTACGTTTTTGCGGATGAGATGAGTAACCATGAAGTGTAATGGCCGTCTCTCCAACCCCAAGTAGCACATGTAGCGTACTTCATCACCGGATCTATCAACCCCGGGAAGATCTGCTTGTGACTCCCAAAGAGTGCTTCTCCTAATGTAAGTCCCTTGTTTTAGCGCCATGTTCAGGGTTCAGATGCTTGTTTGTCTGAAGCTCTTTTAGTTCATTCCTAGCTATGACCGTAACACCTTGCTATTTTCTACTTCATTGCTAACTTTAAGCGATTGAACATTTTGGTTTGCATTCCATGCTCTGTAGATGTAGCCATCATAACTTCTATCTTGCTTAGTCGTTGTTACAAAAATTATAGGCTGCTACTATTTTGTTCATGCCAATCTTGTTCTCCCTGAACATGTTGGTTTGTATTCCCTGTACTACAGGTGATGCCATTGTTATTTCTATCTACTTCGTCGTAAGCTAACAAAGTAACTTCCTATATGTGTTGCTCATTACAACTTTATATCCCGAAACAAATTGATTTGTTTCCCTTATCTACAAGTTTATGAGTGATGCCATCATAACTCCTATCTGTTTTATTCCTAGTTATTATAGTAACATCCTGCTATTATTTAGTTCATGGCCAATTTTAAGTAATTGCACATGTTGGTTCACATTCCCTGCTCTATAGCTTTTCGCATCGTAACTTCTATATTTGGTTTACATTCCCTGCTGTGTAGATCTAGGCATCATAACTTTATCTTGCTCAGTCGTTGTTACAAAAATTAGGGCCTGCTACTATGTTGTTTGTGCCAATTTTTTACTCCATGAACATGTTGGCTTGCATTCCCTGTACTACAGGTGATGCCATTGTTTTGTATCTAGTTCATTGTAAGCTAACAAAGTAAGGACTTAGTTTGGCATGCTATCACTCTGCTATCTAACCTGTAGTACAAATATACTTGTCATACTACTAGATAATAATTTTGTGTGCCATCTTGTTCTTCAAAAGCTGTATTATTGACTTGTTTCTCTGACTTGGCATGACGCTCACATATGGAAAGCTGAACATATTGGTTTGCATTCCCTCTTATACAAGTTCACATGTGATCCCACTATATTCTGTATCTGGTCCATCCTAAGCTCCAGCATTAACTATCCTCTATGTGTTGCTCATTACAAGTTTATATCCCGAAACATCTTAATTTGCATCCTCTTCACTATAAGTTCAGGAGTATTATTTAGTTCACGGTCAATTTGAAGTAATTGTACTTGGCACTTGTTGGGTCACATTCCCTCCTCTTTAGCTTTTGCCATCGTAACTTCTATTTTTGGTTTACATTCCCTGCTCTGTAGATGTAGCCATCATAACTTCATCTTGCTCAGTCGTTACAAAATTTATAGCCTTCTACTATGTTGTTCATGCCAATTTTGTACTCCCCGAACATGTTGGTTTGCATGGGACTCGACAGTAGTAAGTCTGTTGTTTCATTCTAACGTGCTCTGTTATATTGGCTGTTGGTATGCGGCATGCACTCTTTGTTTGCTTATTGTGCGCATTACAATGATCTTGTTATAATGACGAAATGATGAGTTCCAAATTCTTTGGCAAACAATATTGTAGTGTCTTTGCCTTTCCATTGTTGCTGTCTTAACTTGTAATGTCTTTGTTTCAGATATAGGTGCTGCATGGACAACTTAAAAGATTGCCGGATCGCTTCATTGTATTGCTAGGTTTAATTACCATTCAATTTCTCTGGGTTCTATAATATTTTTTCAAAGCCTTGCAGCTGATGTAATATTTAGTTAGTTTTTATAGTTCTTTCGCGCATTTTTTCTTTGGTGCTTGTGGTAAGTGAGGCTATCCGACAGAAATCAATGCTGTGTAAATATTCTCAGTATCTAAATCACGAATTCCCATCCCTTAAATGGCCCAATTAAGCGAAATCACATATGTGTCGGCCTGCAAAATCCTAAAGCGCCTATTATGCCGGCATATAAACAGCAACTAAATGGGCTGGCCCACTTACTTATTGGGTCAGCCCACTTGATTTACGGTGGACCCCACACTCTAATTGGGCCGGCCCACTGGCTTTAAGGTGGACCCCACCCACTACTGGGCCGGCCCACTAACTAGTTGGGCCAGCCCAATTGCTTTTGTGGTGGACCCCACATACTAAATGGGCCGGCCCTTTAAGACGAAAGTGGGACCCACTAGTGTTTTTGGCCCGGCCCACTATCTTGTTGGGCCGGCCCACTTGCTATATGGTGGACCCCACATACTAAATGGGCCGGCCCTTTAACTGGAAAGTGGGACCCACTGTGTTTTTGGCCCGGCCCACTATCTTGTTGGGCCGGCCCACTTGCTATATGGTGGACCCCACATACTAAACGGGTCGGCCCTTTAAGAGGAAAGTGGGACCCACTCGTGTTTTGGCCGGCCCACTAGCGTATTGGGCCGGCCCACTTGCTATATGGTGGACCCCACATACTAAATGGGCCGGCCCTTTAACGGGAAAGTGGGACCCACCTGTGTTTTTGGCCGGCCCACTATCTTGTTGGGCCGACCCACTTGCTATATGGTGGATCCCACATACTAAATGGGCCAGCCCTTTAACCGGAAAGTGGGACCCACCTGTGTTTTTGGCCCGGCCCACTATCTTGTTGGGCCGGCCCACTTGCTATATGGTGGACTCCACATACTAAATGGGCTGGCCCTTTAACAGGAAAGTGGGACCCACTGTGCTTTTGGCCCGCCTCATCGCCTTGTTGGGCCAGCCCATTTGATCTAATGTGGACCCTACGTACTAAATGGGCCGGCCCGATAGCAGGAAAGTGGGACCCACATGCTAATTGGGCCGGCCCAATAATTTTTTGGGCCGGCCCACTTGCTTTAAGGTGGACCCCACTTGTTAAATGGGCCGGCCCGATAATAGGAAAGTGGGTCCCACATGTCTTGTGGGCTGGCCCTTTTGCCTGTTGACCGGTCAAACGAGTGCATTCGGCCCGGCCCACATGCTTAGTGGGCCGGCCCATTAAAGTTTTGACCAGTCAACCTTAGAGGTTAGGCCCGGCCCACATAACTAATGGACCAGCCCAGCTATATAGTTGACCGGTCAAACTAAGTCAGCTGGCCCGGCCCGCAAACTTAATGGGCCGGCCCGCTTAAGACGTGGCAGGCCTCGTGTGGGCCTACCATCTACCACGGGGTTTCAGCCGGTTAACGTCGTTAACCGCCGGTTAACGGCGTACGCCACGTGTCGGTTGCATGACGTCGGCGAGTCAACGGGCTCCCGGAAACACTTGGGCAACGGTCCGATTTTCCGTGGCGGAAGGGCGCCCAAGCGCGACGGACCGAAAAAATCTTCGTAGGACTTTGCCTGACGCAGTTTCGACAACAGAACCCATATCGTCGGGTTAGGCCCATAGGCGACGAAAAATACCCCTTAGCGGACGATTTTGAGACGTTGTCTATCAGAACTTTTCTTGTAGTGGTCATTATATGAATGATGTAATGGACACACCCGATTAAGCGTAGCATAAGATCACGTCATTAAGTTATTTGCTATAAGCTTTCGATACATAGTTACCTAGTCCTTTCGACCATGAGATCATGTAAATCACTTATACCGGAAAGATACTTTGATTACATCAAACGCCACTGCGTAAATGGGTGGTTATAAAGGTGGGATTAAGTATCCGGAAAGTATGAGTTAAGGCATATGGATCAACAGTGGGATTTGTCCATCCCGATAACGGATAGATATACTCTGGGCCCTCTCGGTGGAATGTCTTCTAATAGCTTGCAAGCATATGAATAGTTCATAAGAGACCACATACCACGGTACGAGTAAAGAGTACTTGTCATGAGACGAGGTTGAACGAGGTATAGAGATACCAGATGATCAAACCTCGGACAAGTAAAATATCGCGTGACAAAGGGAATCGGTATCGTATGTAAATGGTTCGATCGATCACTAAAGTCATCGTTGAATATGTGGGAGCCATTATGGATCTCCAGATCCCGCTATTGGTTATTGGTCGGAGAGAGGTCTCAACCATGTCTACATAGTTCGCGAACCGTAGGGTGACACAATTAAGGTTTGATGTCGTTTAAGTAGATATGGAAATATGGAATGGAGTTCGAAGTTTTGTTCGGAGTCTCGGATGGGATCCAGGACATCACGAGGAGGTCCGGAATGGTCCGGAGAATAAGATTCATATATAGGAAGTCATTTTCTAGTTTTGAAAATGATCCGGTATTTTTTGGAAGGTTCTAGAAGGTTCTAGAAGAGTCAGGAAGAAATAAGCATGGAAGGTGGAGTCCCACCCACCTTGGCCGGCCAGCCTAAGGGAGAAGGAGTCCCAAGTGGACTCCTCCCCATGGTGGCCGGCCACCCCACCAAAGGAAAGGGGGGAGTCCCACTCCCCCTAGGTTTGGTCATATGGAAGGTTTATGTTGGGGTCTTATTCGGAGACTTTGACCTAATCTTTGGGGTCTTACACCTATATAACGAGAGGAGGGGAGGGGCTGGCCGGCCACTCTTGCCACCACCTTGGCCGCACCCCTTTGAGGGCCGGCGCACAAGCCCCCTCTCCCAAACCCTAGCTACCTCTCCTCCACATACAACTCATGCATACGCTTAGGCGAAGCCCTGCCAGAGTTCTCCACCATCACCGCCACCACGCCGTCGTGCTGCCGGGATTCCAAGGAGGATCTACTACTTCCGCTGCCCGCTGGAACGGGGAGAAGGACGTCGTCTTCATCAACACCGAACGTGTGACCGAGTACGGAGGTGCTGCCCGATTGTGGCACCGTCAAGATCTTCTACGCGCTTTTGAAAGCGACAAGTGATCGTCTACCGCAGCAACGAGAGCCTCCTCTTGTAGGCTTTGGAAATCTTCAAGGGTTAGTCTCGTTCATCCCCTCGTTGCTCCCATCTTCTAGATTGCATCTTGGCTTGGATTGCGTTCTCGCGGTAGGAAATTTTTTGTCTTCTATGCTACGAATCCCATCAGTGGTATCAGAGCCGTGTCTATTCATAGATGGTTGCACGAGTAGAACACAATTGTTTTGTGGGCGTTGATGCTTTGTTGTCTTTAGTTCGAGTACTTTGCATCTTTGTGGCATGGTGGGATGAAGCGGCTCGGGCTAACTTTACATGACCGCGTTCATGAGACTTGCTCCACGTTCGACATGCAACTTGTATTGCATAAGTGGCTTTGCGGGTGTCCTGTCTCTCCCACCATAGTGAAGATTCAATTTACTCTTTCTATTGACAACACTAGTATCACCGTTGTGGTTCATGTTCGTAGGTATATTAGATCTCACTCGAAAACCCTAAACCACATAAAATATGCAAACCAAATTAGAGAACGTCTAACTTGTTTTTGCAGGGTTTGGTGATGTGATATGGCCATGATGTGATGATGAATATGTATGAGATGATCATTATTGTATTGTGGCAACCGGCGAGAGCCTTATGGTTGTCTTTAAAATTCATGTTGAGTAGTATTTCAAAGTAGTTGTAATAGTTGCTACATGAGGTGAACAACCATGAAGACGGCGCCATGGACCTTGACGCTACTGCCGACGATGATGGAGATCATGCCCGTTGATGATGGAGATCATGTCCGTGCTTTGGAGATGAAGATCGAAGGCGCAAAGACTAAAGGGCCATATCATATCACATATGAATTGCATGTGATGTTAATCCTTTATGCATCTTATTTTGCTTAGAACGCGACGGTAGCATTATAAGATGATCCCTCACATTAATATCAAGATAATAAAGTGTTCTCCCCTCGTATGCACCGTTGATATAGTTCGTCGTTTCGAAGCATCTCGTGATGATCGGATGTGATAGACTCAACGTTCACATACAACGGGTGTAAGCCATGTTGCACACGCGGAATACTTGGGTTTGCTTGACGAGCCTAGCATGTACAGACATGGCCTCGGGACAATGGAAACCGAAAGGTTGAACACGAGTCATATGAATGATATGATCAACATGTTGATGTTCACCATTGAAGCTACATCATCTCACGTGATGATCGGTTTTGGTGTAGTGGATGTGGATCGTGTACCACTTAACAACTATGAGGGATGTTGTATTAAGTGGGAGTTCATTAGTAATTAGATTAAAACATGAACTAATTATGATAAACATAGTCTGAGTAGTATTTTGAATTAATTTTGTAGTATTGGCATCCATTTTTCTACCATGCGCTAGTCTTGTAATTGAGATAGAAATACTGTTAAGTCTGACAAGAAACTTTACGGACTGGTACCGTATTGTTAAAGAATCAAGAAATGATTAAGTCCTATTGCAAACTTTTAGTAAACCTCACATTGTTGATTCAAAGAGCTATGGTTTCAGTTAGTACCTAAAGTCATCTTGTCTCCGTGAAACTTGAAGTTCAAATCTGTTTGAAAAGTAAGGAGCTAAAAAATTTAGTTTTCAGAAATAATCAAAGGTATGAGATATATGTGATATCTAAGACCTTATTGCAAGATGATAGAATATAATTTGGTGAGACTACATAAACTCATAAGTTTTATGGGAATGTACGAAGGTTGAAGACGCAAGGCGTCCCAATCCTCCAACTATTGGGGCACTAACGATATTCGCATATCCATGAAGTAATCGTCCTTAGTATGCACCGTTGTTAAAGACTCGTCGTTTCAAATACTAAGGTATAGATTCTACGTGTGCATACAACGGGCGCAAACCAGATTTGCACATGCGAATACTGAGGTTAAACTTGACGAGCCTAGCATGTACAGACATGGTCTTGGAAAGTCGTCATGAATTGATGGATAAAATTATGAGTGAAATTGTTCATCATATTACAAAGTTACTAATAGTGAAATCTGCAACACTTGTCATATGATGATCAAATTCAGAACCTCAAGGTTATTGGTATTTGACCAACAAACCTAGAAGTTATTGATGTTGAAGTGTTCTTCTGAATAATGAGGAAAGCTAAAAGAGAAACTACAAAAGATATTTTGGCAGGAAGAAAAGAAAAAAAACTAGAAAGTCTAGCTCAAGTGTATATAAATGATATACATGTTATGGTTGTATTCCTAGTTTGATCACACAATGAAATTCTTGGGTATTAGTACCATATTGGTTGGTATGAAGTGTCATACAAAACAACGCAATACAAGAATACAATGGCCTAAGTGACTGACAAGGAATATGATAGGAATGCACTTCTGGAACAAAAATAAAGTGTTATTATGTTCGTCGTTGGCATTCTATCTAGCCCTTAGAATTTATTGCTCTGGTCAAATGAAAACAATGAGTTGTTCAAATTATGACATTACTCCATATACGATGCATAAGTTATTATAAATCTTAATGGTGAAGCACACATACATAACACTGACGCTAAAATGCCATAAGGCAAATGATTTGAATTCCACTTATTTGTGGAACCGCCATTTAGGTCATGTTAGAGAGGAACGCATGAAGGAACTCCATGCAAATGGATTTTTGGAGTCATTTGATTTTTGAATCGTTTGGCGCTTGCAAATCTTTTCTAAAGAGAATGACTAAAATACCGTTCATAGGCCAAGAGTTGAAACGGGCAACTAACTTAGTGGAAATATACATGATGATGTATGTGGTTCATCGGGCATAGTTGTGTGCGGGAGATTCTTCTACTTCATGAAAACTTCCAACAATGAATTGAGTATATATGTGGATATATTCGATAAGGAAGAAGTTTGAAACATTTGAATGGATTCAAATAAATTTCAGCATGAAGTGGAAATCATCGTAATAGAAAAGTCAAATATCTATGATTGGATTATAGTGGAAATATTTGAATTACGAGTTTTAGCGAACATCTAAGAGAGTTATGAAGTTGTTCTACAACTCACGTTTCTTGGAGTATCATAGTGATGATGGAGTATCCGAGAGATGTATCCAAACCTTGTTGGATCAATGATGAAATAAAATAAAATGACGCCATTATATTTTTGTGGATTATGCTTTAGAGACTACAGCTTTTACACTGAATAGAGCATCATCATGATCCGTTGAAATGACACCATACGAGTTATGGCATGGGTATGAACCCTTATAGTCCTTTCTTAAATTTTGGTATGCATAGCATAAGGTAAATAAGTTTACAACCAAAATCGGATGAATGTCTTTTGTTGGTTATCCCAAAGAATTAATAAGGGAATTCTTTCCACTATGAAGTAAAAGACAAACGTGTTTGTTAATGTTACTTGCTTATTTCCAAGAAATTGTTTTCTAGCGAAGTATTTGAGTGGGAGGACAAACTTGATAAGGTTTATGAACCTAAGCATAATGATCAGAATAGCGCAGCATCGGAATTGGTTCCGGAAGCGGCCACGATGATCATAGCTCTCATGACTACAAAGTGTTTTAGTCATGGAGATCGAAGTACATATTGAACCTTGTAGGTATGGTGACGTGGGTATTACCCTTCGGGTAACCAGTATTGCCCTATCTGGTATTGACAAGTTGGAGGCCCATGAAGATACCTGGAGACGAGATGGGCCACTAGGTCGGTGCATCAGGAGATTCCTTGACGGGCAAGACAAGGAAGCAAGCAAACAAGGAAAGATTAGATCTAAAACTACTGTAAACCTAGTCGTCTTTGGTTAGGACCCTTGAGACCTGGCCTCCTATATAAAGGCCAGGAGAGGGGCTGCCGAGGAACACAATCAACCTTAGCGACAATAGCCAGCAGAAGCTTAGAGCTAGGTTACCTTAGCAACTAGCATCTCGACGAGATCACAGCCGAACTATTCGGCACCCCATTGTAACCTGTTTTCATCATAATCAAAGAACAGACAGGCAGGACGTAAGGGTTTTACCTCATCGAGGGCCCCGAACCTGGGTAAATCGCTCTCCCCGCTTGTCACGTGTACCGATGTCGCGTGTCGGCTTGCGGGATTCCGTCAACCCTAAGCCCCTATCGGAGGGCATTGCCGAGGAGCACCCTCGACAATTGGCGCCGTCTGTGGGAACCCTGTTGGCACAAGGCAGGGCATCGGCAGATCCGATCATGACATCGGCAGCCTCATCGGCAAACTCGCCGGCAACTTCGCCAGCAACTTCGCCAGCAACCTCGTCGACACCATCGTCGCCCATCCTGGGAAGCCCGATTCGATTCGGCTCCTACGAGTTTACTCCACACAGCGACTCCTCCCGTTCAAACTTTTCGGATCTACAAGGGAACATGGAGATGACCTTTGGCAGCGTCCATTACAACGTCAACACAGAAGGAATCCTTCGGCTGCTGGAATCCCCCGCTTCCGGATCGACGAGCTCAAGCGCATCATCTTCGCTTGATCTGTCGGGCTGAGTCCGACAGAGAATCGACGTGTTCACCAGCGTCCTCGACCCCTCGCTCGGTATCCTCCATGTCGGTAGGGTCTGACGATCCCACGTCTTCGGAGTTAACTTCGTACTACTGCCTGAACTGCGACACCAGGCACGGGCTGGGTTCGAGCGACACGCCGTTCATCTGCAACGCCCAATATTCGTCGGGAGAGGACAATGTCGACCGGCACCATCCAGGGAACCACCCGAAGACCGGCACACCATCGGGTTTATGTCGCCAATAACACGGGAAACACAAGGCGCGAGAGGGACGAGGATCATACCCCTCGTTCCAGTAGAAGGGAGAGTTTTGAGAACAGCGCCAGCAACCGCGACAGCGATTACACCATCGCGGATGAGGAGTGGGCAGCAGCAAGGGCAGCAGTACTCAATAATACGCCGCTCCCTGCGGGGACTTCGGTTGGAACGCTCAATGCTTACCGCTCCATACTAGAGAAGAACCGGGAGCACCTGTCGAAAGAGCAAGCCTCCCTCAAGAGACGCTTAAACCGCAGCGGATCGATCCAGCGAACGACGAAGGGGCTCACAAGGGAGTGCCTCCCGAAACACTCAGGGAGCAGGCAAGCACCGGTCGAGGATGTCCAGGCTTTCGGAAGATGATGCCAGAGAGATAACATCGAATCTGACTAAATCCTTTATGACTACGGATACCGCGGGCATGCCACGGCCAAAAACCGTTGCAGGAGCAACGGCCAACCTCGCCGCCTACCTCATCAACCAGCGCCCGAAGGATCCATGGCTCAAGCCCATCGAGGCGCCACGGAAAGCCTCGCGATATTAGGAAACAACCTAGTCCCGCAAAAGGAAAGGACTATGGTCCAAGGCGATGGGTCAAAACATCATGCGAGAGATGCTCGAGACGAGATCACCCAGAGCAGGATCGACAAAGCAAGGCGACGACGCGCCACTAGGAAAGACGACGACAGCGATTCTTCGGATGAAGACCAGGAGTACGACGGCGAGCTCAGGGGGGCCGATTGTCTAAGTTACAAGATACGCGAAGCAATGCCGCCCAAAAAGTTTAAGCCTACCCCTACCAACGCTGCCAAGTACGATGGGCAGCAAGAACCAAGATCTTGGATAGATGACTACCTGCAGACAGTGATCTTGCACAAAGGAAACCAGATAGCGGCAATGCAATGCTTACAGCTTTACTTGAAGGATTCAGCACGGGCCTGGCTACGGGGGCTGCCGAAAGGTTCTGTCAAATCATGGGACGACCTAGTAGATGCCTTCGTCGCCAACTTCCAAGCAACATACAAGAGGCCCATCGGGATCGAAGAGCTACGAAATTGTCGGCAGAAGCAGAAGGAGTCGATGCGTTCGTACATCGGGAGATTCACAAAGCTCTTGAATGCTGCCGAAGATTTATCTGTCGACAGAGCAATCGACGCTTTTAGCGACGGCGTCCAGCGGGAAAGTTACATAGAAGAACTCGGGAGCAAAAAGCCAAAAACCATAACCAAGTTAATGGAAATTGCCAACAGCTGGGCTGATGGTGAAGACAACGTACGAAGGCCACGGTAGCGTAGTGATGATGAAGACGATGACCAGCCGAAGCACGACTCGGGTGGCCGAAGGGATCGTCATAAGAGGAGGAAAAACCGCAACTACGATGATAACAATCGGTAGCAGACGGGGTATGCCGATCGGCAAGACGATCGAGACGACGAGCACGATGGTAGCCGGAACAACTCCGGGAACCGTGGTAATTATAAACCACGACAGCGAGAGGACTCCCGAACTACCCTACGCCGAACAGGTCAACGCCCCTTGTTACTCGCATTCGTATGTCGATTCCAAAGACGGCAAAACGAAGTCGAGTCACCCTGCTCGGGGACTGTCGGCGGTTCCTTGACATGCACAAACTCATCCAGCAGTCAGGCCAGCAGCAGCTACCACCACCACCCCCACCTCCACCGCAGCATCAAGTCCAGCAGGCTCAACCCAACGAGGCATTCCCACCACCACGTGGGCAGATGAGCATGACAGGTGTTTCAAAAAGAGAGATGAAGAAGCTCACCCGAGAGATCAATTTGGCAGAAAGCATCATGGCAAACATCCCCGAGTACGTCGACTGGTCTTCTCAGAGCATTACGTTCAGCCGAGCAGATCACCCGATGACCATACCAAAACCAGGACACGCTGCCCTGGTAGTCGAAGCACAAATTGGGGGGGGGGGGTTCAAGATGAGCAAAGTATTTATGGATGGCGGAAGCGGGATAAACCTGATATTCGTCGACACAATCAGGAGTATGGGGATCACCATGAGCATGCTGGAAGAAACAGACACCTGCTTCCATGGGATCCTTCCAACCGCACCGGGCCACTCTCTTGGCAAAGTCTACCTGAATGTTATCTTCGGTAGAGCCGACAATTTCAGGAAGGAGAAAATCGAGTTTGAAGTGGTGAACTGGGAATCACAGTATCACGCTATACTCGGGAGACCAGCTTATGCCAAGTTCAGGGCTGTGCCGCATTATGCATACCTCAAGCTGAAAATGCCTGGGAACAATGGGACAAACGTCACAGTCTATGGAAGTTTTTCACGCTCGGACAATTGTGATCGCGACTTTCAGAGGATTGCTGCAAAGTTTGGGCCACAGCGAGATATCGTCGGCCCTCCGCCCAAGCTGTCCTTACGAGAGATCAAGGAAGAAAAATATGGCAGGGGAACCAAGAAGAAACCAGCCGCTCTTGTCCTTAAAGCATCGGCAGCAGAGGCTTCGGCAGCAGAAGCTTCGGCAGCAAAAGGCTCGGCAGTTGACGGCACAGAAGGCCTAGTAGATAGCAAGACAATGGCAACCACCGCTCAAACTCTTGATGAAACCAGCAACGCTGCGGCAACTACTAACGCGGTGAAGAAGCCAGAAGAAGAGAAGAACCCCTTCCTTGACTAAGCAGTTTATCAGCTTTTATTTTCTTTTTTCCTTCATTATAAACAGGGCCTTCCTCTTTTCGCCCTCTAGCATCGTGCTTACCTTATTAATAAGAACTTAAAGCTTCGATTCTTGTTAAGCATTGCAGTAACTACAAACTTCTAAGCCCCATCACTATGCAAACATAGTACGGGCGGAAAGATCGTGCTCCAAAAAGCCTCTACGAGTGCTAAAATGACGTCACCTTTCCCTTTGCTTCAGATGCCTCTACGAGTGCCGTACAAAGCAAGAGTCTGGAAAAACTTGCACACAACCCACGCTCGATATTTCACTTATGGAAATATCAGAAAGCAACGGGTTCATCGGCAGAATCATTACACCCGACAAATTCGGGAATGACTGTCGAAATTTACAAACGGTTGAAAGCAAAGTTGCGCATACAACAGGTTTAGCAAAACCTGCAACACGAGCTGATCACTCATAATGATTTGCTAACCAACTAGTACTCATACATCCAACGGGAAATTAAGCTTCGCCCCTATAAATATTTGCCAACGGCATGGTAAAAGTACACATTCATGTACCAACCAGATAAGAAGTTTTTGGCACAAAAAAATCCGAACACTCGGATGAATTAGCCAATACAATTTACAAAAGTAACTTTACACCTTTATATCACCCTTGCGGAGTTTCCTTTTCCTCAGGTACCGTTGACATCTCCTCAAGCACATGTCGACAATTACACTAGCGGGAGCTAAAACCTTCGGTACAGGCTCCTCAAAATCACCGAGTTGCGTTGGCAATAGACAGCAAGCAAGCCGAAGGATAACAAGCAAGCACAAGGGCAAGCGTGCATTTGGCCCCTGCAAAGACTTGAGATCTTACTAGATCCCGAACCTTTTTGGCACTTCCAAATTCAGACATCAAAGTCAAAAGGGTAGGGGAACTGCATTCGGAGGAAACATTGTTTTCCAAACTACCCTCATGGCCTTGTAGCACTTGTCGAAGAACTCGGTGGACCTGTTGCACTCGATCCTGGAATTTGACGACAGCCGAGGCCTTCGAGTGTTCACGCCGGAAATTTTCTTCGGATGAGGAAAGGCGAGTCAAAGCATGCACCCGCTCGTGTATCCGCTTGTTTTCTTCCGCAGGGTTCAACGCTATGACTGCCAAAAGAATTAGTAAAAGACTCAGACTAGAAGTTGCTAGCAAGCAGGCGAAGGGATCAAGAAACTTACAGTTTAAACTTTCGGTAGCCTTATACAGCTCGCCAAGAATGTACCGCTCCACGACGGCTGCAATCTCGCTCTTTTTATTGATGATGGCAGCTAAGGCATAAGTGCTGCGTAAATCCTTCTCCATCTGTGTCATCCGGTCTTTCATACGCTGGATTCGATCGCTTTCAGGAAGCGCACCCGACGAGTCGTCTGCAAACGAGGGTACTGGGAAAACCTGCAGAAAGCACTGGTTATAAAGAAGTGATGGATATGGTATATCCCAACGTCCAAAATAACTCCCATCGGGAGAAGTGCAAGAAAGTAATATCATAGCAAAAGTGTGCCTACAACAATGCTAGCACGGAGTTTATTACAGAGCATGAGTTTGACAGCAGAGCAATGTTTTGCATCAGCTCAAGGCACAAGTTTGTTACAAGAATCAAGGAAGCAGAGTTTGAGTCGAAGAGCTAGGGCCAGTCGACGATTTCTTTGATGAAACTAGTTCAAGGAGCTGACGGGCACAAGTAAGAGCAGACGCCTTAAAGGTGCTCAAATCAACAGGTTGCCCGTCTTGCCCTTTTGGAAGCCCCTTAGTCATTTCCTCGATGTCACCCTTAAAGCCGTAACCCATCATAAGCTGGAAGGCAAGGACAGCAGCAAAAGTGCGTGATGTACGCTTGAATACCTCGATGACCTCCTTGGTGTCAACCGCGAAGGTACCGATCAGCTGTCCCAGGGTCTTTTCTTGCTTGATCTTGGGAAAGATCATCGAGTGTATCCGCGCCAGAGCACCCTTCCCCTTCACGAGAAGCTCTTGTGTAAGCTGATGAGAAGCGAGAATCGCCGACACAGCGTTCGCTGGGGAGTTATTTGGAACTCTTTCTAGGGCATCGATAGGAATGTTTGCTGCCTCTGCAATAGAGAGGAAGGAAAGAATTCGGTCATTGACAAAAAGATTAAATCCATAAGAACGTCTCCCGACAAAAGTATGTTAGAGATTACCAAGCAAGGCCAAAGAAGATTGACGAAGGACTTCATCCTTTTCGGCTGCTCGAGCTTCAGCCACCAGCCTGGATGCCTCTTCCTCCTTCAGCTTCCCTTTCAGTCTGGCCAGCTCCTTCTTCAGAGAATTGATGCGTGTAGTTGACACGTCCGTTGGGAACCCCAAGAGGAAGGTGTGATGCGCACAGCGGCAAGTTTCCCTAAGTTAGAAACCAAGGTTTAATCGAACCAGTAGGAGTCAAGAAGCACGTTGAAGGTTGATGGCGGCGGGATGTAGTGCGGCGCAACACCAGAGATTCCGGCGCCAACGTGGAACCTGCACAACACAACCAAAGTACTTTGCCCCAACGAAACAGGGAGGTTGTCAATCTCACCGGCTTGCCGTAACAAAGGATTAACCGTATTGTGTGGAAGATGATTGTTTGCGAGAGAAAATAGTAAAAACAAGTATTGCGAACAGATTTGTATTTCAGTATTAAAAGAATGGACCGGGGTCCACGGTTCACTAGAGGTGTCTCTCCCATAAGATAAAAGCATGTTGGGTGAACAAATTACAGGTCGGGCAATTGACAAATAGAGAGGGCATAACAATGCACATACATGACATGATAAGTATAGTGAGATTTAATTGGGCATTACGACAAAGTACATAGACCGCCATCCAATCGCATCTATGCCTAAAAAGTCCACCTTCGAGTTATCATCCGAACCCCTTCCAGTATTAAGTTGCAAAGCAACGAGACAATTGCATTAAGTATGGTGTGTAATGTAATCAACAACTACATCCTCGGACATAGCGCCAATGTTTTATCCCTAGTGGCAACGGCACAACACAACCTTAGAACTTTCTCGTCACTCGTCCAGGTGTCAATGCAGGCATGAACCCACTATCGAGCATAAATACTCCCTCTTGGAGTTAAAAGTAAAAACTTGGCAGAGCCTCTACTAGAAACGGAGAGCATGCAAGATCATAAACAACACATATGTAATAACTTGATAATTAACATGACATGGTATTCTCTATCCATCGGATCCCGACAAACACAACATATAGAATTACAGATAGATGATCTTGATCATGTTAGGCAGCTCACAAGATCCAACAATGAAGCACAATGAGGAGAAGACAACCATCTAGCTACTGCTATGGACCCATAGTCCAGGGGTGAACTACTCACTCATCACTCCGGAGGCGACCATGGCGGTGTAGAGTCCTCCGGGAGATGAATCCCCTCTCCGGCAGGGTGCCGGAGGAGATCTCCGAATCCCCCGAGATGGGATCGGCGGCGGCGGCGTCTCGGTAGGTTTTCCGTATCGTGGTTTTTTTTCGCATCAGGGTTTTCGCGACGGAGGCTTTAAGTAGGCGGAAGGGCAGAGTCGGGGGCCAGACGAGGGGGCCACACCATAGGGCGGCGCAGGCCCCCCCTGGGCCGCGCCGCCTTGTGGTGTCGCCACCTCGTGGCCCCACTTCGTGTGTTCTTCGGTATTCTGGAAGCTCCATGGAAAAATAGGCCCCTGGGTCTTTGTTTCGTCCAATTCCGAGAATATTTCGTTACTAGGATTTCTGAAACCAAAAACAGCAGAAAACAGGAACTGACACTTCGGCATCTTGTTAATAGGTTAGTTCCAGAAAATGCACGAATATGACATAAAGTGTGCATAAAACATGTAGGTATCATCAATAATATGGCATAGAACATAAGAAATTATCGATACGTCGGAGACGTATCAAGCATCCCCAAGCTTAGTTCTGCTCGTCCCGAGCAGGTAAAACGATAACAAAGATAATTTCTGAAGTGATATGCCATCATAACCTTGATCATACTATTTGTAAACATATGTAGTGGATGCAGCGATCAAAACAATGGTAATGACATGAGAAAACAAGTGAATCATATAGCAAAGACTTTTCATGAATAGTACTTCAAGACAAGTATTAATAAGTCTTGCATAAGAGTTAACTCATAAAGCAATAAATCAAAGTAAAGGCATTGAAACAACACAAAGGAAGATTAAGTTTCAGCGGTTGCTTTCAACTTGTAACATGTATATCTCATGGATAATAGTCAACATAGAGTAATATAACAAGTACAATATGCAAGTATGTAGGAATCAATGCACAGTTCACACAAGTGTTTTCTTCTTGAGGTGGAGAGAGATAGGTGAACTGACTCAACATAAAAGTAAAGAGAATGGTCCTTCAAAGAGGAAAGCATCGATTGCTATATTTGTGCTAGAGCTTTTATTTTGAAAACATGAAACAATTTTGTCAACGGTAGTAATAAAGCATATGAGTTATGTACATTATATCTTACAAGTTGCAAGTCTCATGCATAGTATACTAATAGTGCCCGCACCTTGTCCTAATTAACTTGGACTACCGGATCTTTGCAATGCACATGTTTTGACCAAGTGTCACAATGGGGTACCTCCATGTCGCTCGTACAAAGGTCTAAGGAGAAAGCTCGCATTTTGGATTTCTCGCTTTTGATTATTCTCAACTTAGACATCCATACCGGGACAACATGGACAACAGATAATGGACTCCTCTTTAATGCATAAGCATGTGGCAACAATTATTATTCTCATATGAGATTGAGGATATATGTCCAAACTGAAACTTCCACCATGAATCATGGCTTTAGTTAGCGGCCCAAAGTTCTTCTCTAACAATATGCATGCTCCAACCATGAAGGTGGTAGATCTCTCTTACTTGAGACAAGACGGACATGCATAGCAACCCACATGATATCCAACAAGGAATAGTTGATGGCGTCCCCGGAAACATGGTTATCGCTCAACAAGCAACTTAATAAGAGATAAAGTGCATAAGTACATATTCAATACTACAATAGTTTTTAAGCTATTTGTCCCATGAGCTATATATTGCAAAGGTGAATGATGGAATTTTAAAGGTAGCACTCAAGCAATTTACTTTGGAATGGCGGATAAATACCATGTAGTAGGTAGGTATGGTGGACACAAATGGCATAGTGGTTGGCTCAAGTATTTTGGATGCATGAGAAGTATTCCCTCTCGATACAAGGTTTAGGCTAGCAAGGTTATTTGAAACAAACACAAGGATGAACGGTACAGCAAAACTCACATAAAAGACATATGGTAAACATTATAAGACTCCATACCGTCTTCCTTGTTGTTCAAAACTCAATACTAGATGTTATCTAGACTCTAGAGAAACCAAATATGCAAACCAAATTAGCAAGCTCTAAGTATTTCTTCATTAATGGGTGAAAAGTATATGATGCAAGAGCTTAAACATGAGCACAACAATTGCCAAGTATCAAATTATCCAAGACATTTTAGAGTTACTACATGTATCATTTTCCAATTCCAACCATATAACAATTTAACGAAGATGAAACTTCGCCTTGAATACTATGAGTAGAGCCTAAGGACATATTTGTCCATATGCTACAGCGGAGCGTGTGTCTCTCCCATAAAGTGAATGCTAGGATCCATTTTATTCAAACAAAACAAAAAACAAAAACAAACCGACGCTCCAAGCAAAGTACATAAGATGTGACGGAATAAAAATATAGTTTCGGGGGAGGAACCTGATAATGTTGTCGATGAAGAAGGGGATGCCTTGGGCATCCCCAAGCTTAGACAGCTTGAGTCTTCTTAATATATGCAGGGGTGAACCACCGGGGCATCCCCAAGCTTAGAGCTTTCACTCTCCTTGATCATATTGCATCATACTCCTCTCTTGATCCTTGAAAACTTCCTCCACACCAAACTCGAAACAACTCATTAGAGGGTTAGTGCATAATAAAAATTCACATGTTCAGAGGTGACACAATCATTCTTAACACTTCTGGACATTGCATAAAGCTACTGGACATTAGTGGATCAAAGAAATTCATCCAACATAGCAAAAGAAGCAATGCGAAATAAAAGACAGAATCTGTCAAAAAACAGAACAGTCCGTAAAGATGGATTTTATTAGGCCACCAGACTTGCTCAAACGAAAATGCTCAAATTGAATGAAAGTTGCGTACATATCTGAGGATCATGCTCGTAAATTGGCGTAATTTTCTGAGCTACCTACAGGGAGATAGACCCAGATTCGTGACAGCAAAGAAATCTGGAACTGCGCAGTAATCCAAATCTAGTACTTACTTTTCTATCAAAGATTTTACTTGGCACAACAAAACATAAAACTAAGATAAGGAGAGGTTGCTACAGTAGTAAACAACTTCCAAGACACAAATATAAAACAAAAATACTGGAGTAAAAACATGGGTTGTCTCCCATAAGCGCTTTTCTTTAACGCCTTTCGGCTAGGCGCGAAAGTGTATATCAAGTATTATCGAAGGGTGGTGCACCTACAGCGGGGTTTGGAGTTTTCTCAACCATGCATAGTATATTAGATACATAAGTTTCAGCGTCACCCTTTTCATTAGTCTTGGGCTTGCTACTCTCATCAAACAAATTTTCGAGGAACAAGCCAAGCATAGTTATGTTCTAGTGCATCATTCATAGCTAGGAGTTTACATGGTATTGGTGCTTTGATCTCCCCACCATCATTAACATTATTAGTGTACCTTATCCTATCCATATCTATTTTTTCAAGGAGACCAACAAAATTAGTATGAGAACCAAGCATATTAAATTTAGCAAAGACCTTTCTAGCCTCTCTTGCTAGACCACCAAATTCTCTAAGAAGGGTTTCTAAAACAAAATCTTTCTTTTCCCCCTCTTCCAAATCACCAAGTGTAAGAAACATGTGTTGGATTATAGGATTGGGATTAACAAATTTAGTTTCCAACAAGCGGACTAAAGCAGCAGCAGCAATTTCATAAGTAGGAGCAAGTTCTACCAAGTGTCTATCTTCAAAATCTTCAACGGTACTAACATGGGTGAAAAATTCTTCTATATTGTTCCTCCCAATTATAGACCCTTGTCCTACCGGTATGTTCTTTGTGGTAAAATTAAAAGGAAACATGATGAATTAAGTAAAGTAAATGCAAGTAACTAATTTTTTTGTGTTTTTTGATATAGCAAACAAGACAGTAAATAAAGTAAAGCTAGCAACTAATTTTTTTTGTGTTTTGATATAATGCAGCAAACAAAGTAGTAAATAAAATAAAGCAAGACAAAAACAAAGTAAAGAGATTGAGAAGTGGAGACTCCCCTTGCAGCGTGTCTTGATCTCCCCGGCAATGGCGCCAGAAATTTGCTTGATGCGTGTAGTTGACACGTCCGTTGGGAACCCCAAGAGGAAGGTGTGATGCGCACAGCGGCAAGTTTCCCTCAGTTAGAAACCAAGGTTTAATCGAACCAGTAGGAGTCAAGAAGCACGTTGAAGGTTGATGGCGGCGGGATGTAGTGCGGCGCAACACCGGAGATTCCGGCGCCAACGTGGAACCTGCACAACACAACCAAAGTACTTTGCCCCAACGAAACGGTGAGGTTGTCAATCTCACCGGCTTGCTGTAACAAAGGATTAACCGTATTGTGTGGAAGATGATTGTTTGCGAGAGAAAATAGTAAAAACAAGTATTGGAGCAGATTTGTATTTCAAGTATTAAAAGAATGGACCGGGGTCCACGAGTTCACTAGAGGTGTCTCTCCCATAAGATAAAAGCATGTTGGGTGAACAAATTACAGTCGGGCAATTGACAAATAGAGAGGGCATAACAATGCACATGCATGACATGATAAGTATAGTGAGATTTAATTGGGCATTACGACAAAGTACATAGACCGCCATCCAACTCGCATCTATGCCTAAAAAGTCCACCTTCGAGGTTATCATCCGAACCCCTTCCAGGTATTAAGTTGCAAAGCAACGGACAATTGCATTAAGTATGGTGCGTAATGTAATCAACAACTACATCCTCGGACATAGCGCCAATGTTTTATCCCTAGTGGCAACGAGCACAACACAACCTTAGAACTTTCTCGTCATCTGTCCCAGGTGTCAATGCAGGCATGAACCCACTATCGAGCATAAATACTCCCTCTTGGAGTTAAAAGTAAAAACTTGGCCAGAGCCTCTACTAGAAACGGAGAGCATGCAAGATCATAAACAACACATATGTAATAACTTGATAATTAACATGACATGGTATTCTCTATCCATCGGATCCCGACAAACACAACATATAGAATTACGAGATAGATGATCTTGATCATGTTAGGCAGCTCACAAGATCCAACAATGAAGCACAATGAGGAGAAGACAACCATCTAGCTACTGCTATGGACCCATAGTCCAGGGGTGAACTACTCACTCATCACTCCGGAGGCGACCATGGCGGTGTAGAGTCCTCCGGGAGATGAATCCCCTCTCCGGCAGGGTGCCGGAGGAGATCTCCAGAATCCCCCGAGATGGGATCGGCGGCGGCGGCGTCTCAGTAAGGTTTTCCGTATCGTGGTTTTTTTTCGCATCAGGGGTTTCGCGACGGAGGCTTTAAGTAGGCGGAAGGGCAGAGTCGGGGGCCAGACGAGGGGGCCACACCATAGGGCGGCGCGGGCCCCCCCTGGGCCGCGCCGCCTTGTGGTGTCGCCACCTCGTGGCCCCACTTCGTGTGTTCTTCGGTATTCTGGAAGCTCCGTGGAAAAATAGGCCCCTGGGTCTTTGTTTCGTCCAATTCCGAGAATATTTCGTTACTAGGATTTCTGAAACCAAAAACAGCGAGAAAACGAGAACCGGCACTTCGGCATCTTGTTAATAGGTTAGTTCCAGAAAATGCACGAATATGACATAAAGTGTGCATAAAACATGTAGGTATCATCAATAATATGGCATAGAACATAAGAAATTATCGATACGTCGGAGACGTATCAAGAATCAATCTCTTGGTGAGCCGCGGCAGCTATCTTGACTGCGCCATCCAGTTTGGAGGAGGAAGATTCGACTTCTCTTTGCAGCCGAACTTTGTCAGCCTCTAGAGAAGTGAATTGGGAGGCGAAAATCTCCAGAGAAGAGATAACGCCACGCAAGTCCTTAAGAAAGAAAGAAAAACAATTAAACAAGGCAGGCTCCAAGAAATTTGTATTAAGATCAGAAGAGGACTTACAGAAAAAGGAGCCGCAGTAGCAGCCGTTAGAGAAATATCCTTCCCTTTGGAGAGGGAAGACGCAGTCGATGCTTGGGCCATGGGGGCAGCCTTAGGAGCCGAAGCTTCGGAAGCCACCACGACCGGCAAAACGGCATCAGACTTGGCCTTTTTAGGGGGAGGCTCGATAAAGCCCTCCTCACTGCAAAAGTAAACATTCAACTGTGATTACAACAGGAGTATGAAAGGTAAAAAAGGCACAGTATAGCTTTCAGGAAGGAACTACTTACATGTCGAAGAGATCATCTTCATCGGCAAAGCAGCCGGTTGATCTCTTCGCGGAGAAGCTCCGACCCCATCCGCAGTCGCAACAACAAAAGTATCACGATCGGTGTCGACGTTACGCATCGATTCATCTGCGATACAAGTGTTATCGGGCTGAGGAGGGAAGATCAGCTTGGGCAACTTCAAGATTCATTGGACCATTATATTCATCCTCCGAACTCTGTTTGATCGATGGTGTGAAAATCTACGGGGATTGAGGAGCCTTTCCCCTCAGAAGTATCATCCGGTGAATCACGTGTATTTTCAGAAGCCATAGGGATCTGGCAAAGAAAAATGACAAGTAAGAACAAAGGTAATCATGTCGGCTAAGCAAGGAGCTACAATAAGAGATGTGAAAAAAAGGAAAATACCCCTGATGGTGGATGATCAACGTCAAGGGGATCATAGGAAGAGATCAGCGGAATCGAATCTTCCTGGTTGAAGGAAGTAAGACGACGAACTTCATCAAGCAACTCTTTTTCTGATAGATCGGCAGCATTAATCCTGGTCTCATCCTTTGGACCTGAGTACAACCACATCGGGTGAACTCGGCCATGATCGGTTGGATTCGGCGCTTCAGGAAAACTGCTGCCACCTCCGTACCAATCATAGTTTGGCCGTCAGCCTCTTTGATTTGAAGGAATTTGGCAAACAATTCTTCGGCTGAGGCCCTTTCGTCGGTTGAGAGGATGTTCTTCCAAGAGTCCTTGGGTTTGGCTTCAGAAACGTCGGCATAGCAGGGGAGTCGACATTCGGGTGACGAGGAATCTTTAACGTAAAACCACTTCAACCTCCATCCTTGCATGGACTCTCTCATTGGGAAATTAAAGTAATTAACTTCTGAGCGAGCAACAAAACCTACTCCTCCGGTGACAAAGTGCCCATTACTACTGCTGTATCTTTTCACATAGAAGATCTTCTTCCACAGCCCGAAATGAGGCTCAATACCCAAAAACGCCTCGCAAAGGGTGATGAACACAGCAACATGGAGGATCGAATTGGGGGTAAGTTGCCATAATTGAATTTCATACGTCCGCAAGAGATGGAGGAGGAATCCATGAGTGGGGAGCGAAAGGCCTCGATGAAGAAAAGATAAGAACATCACAGAAAATCCAGCAGGAGGATCAGGCCGAGAGATCGCACCTGGAAGGATCACATCTCCCGCATCGGAGGATATCAATCCTAGGCTTCGAGACCTCTTTTCGTCACGCTTGGTGACGGTTGAAGCTACCCAATCCCCGGGTTTGACCATCGAGCCCGACGGCGCTGGCGGCGCCGGAGTTGGGGGAGGGCCGTTCGGAGCGCTCCCCTTCGGAAGGGAAGAAGAGGACTTGGCAGCGGCACCTTCGCTGGTGGAGCTAGCAGCGGCGGTGGTATTCCTTTTCTTCACCATCGCGAGATCTGAGGAAGATTGAAACTGTGGCGGCGGCGCAACAATGGCGGAAGAAGGAAGAAGAGGGAGAATGAGGAGATGCTGCGGGAACAGTGGAGAAAATTGAGAACTTTGAGGAAAAGTTAGAGTAAGCACGTGGCGCTTAAGGATGGGTAAGAACTGACGGCCCACTACGCCCACGATTGCGCGAAAATCGAGGAGCCACCTCGGTCGTTACGCGTATAGTGGTCAAGCCCTAAAACATTGATTGAGCAGGGCTAGGGCTAGCTCGTCATGATGAACCCGTCAAATCAACCTGCAACAGTTACACGTCATCAATGACGTCATGATTTGGAAGCCCCTTGGAAGCATTCGAAGGAGGCATAAAAAGTCATCGGATGAAGGATTTGAGTCCACGCACGGATTGCAAGCATCCGTACCTAGACTCGGGGGCTACTCCCATCGGGAGCGCTGACGCGCACCCGATAAAATGAGGACTCGACGGAATGAGCAGTCCAAGGAAGAAGGTTTGAGTCAACACTCGGTTGCAAAGCGCTCGCACCCAGACACTCGGGGGCTGTTACTCCCATCGGGAGCTCGTGATGCATACCTGAGAGAAATTTTTTGCACTCCAGGATCATGCCCGGGGACTTGATTCTGTGTAGGGTAACGGTGTTTTGCCATCGGCAGTTAACCAAACAACAGTTGGGCACGTTACTCACTATCCTTTGCATAAAGAAAATATATCAGATGACTTATGAAGATCTCGGCAGAAGAAAGTATTCAAGTAGTACAACTTGAGTCTATGCACGGATTGCAAGCATCCGTACCTAGACTCGGGGGCTACTCCCATCGGGAGCGCTGATGCGCACCCGATAAAAAGAAGATGAAGCATAATCAAGATGAGCAAGAGCAATGAAGGAGAAGAATGTCAAGAGAAAACATGCATTAGTCTCTACCCGAATTATCTTCGGCTAGACACTCGGGGGCTACTGACGTGGGTATTACCCTTCGGGTAACCAGTATTGCCCTATCTGGTATTGACAAGTTGGAGGCCCATGAAGATACCTGGAGATGAGATGGGCCACTAGGTCGGTGCATCAGGAGATTCCTTGACGGGCAAGACAAGGAAGCAAGCAAACAAGGAAAGATTAGATCTAAAACTACTGTAAACCTAGTCGTCTTTGGTTAGGACCCTTGAGACCTGGCCTCCTATATAAAGGCCAGGAGAGGGGCTGCCGAGGAACACAATCAACCTTAGCGACAATAGCCAGCAGAAGCTTAGAGCTAGGTTACCTTAGCAACTAGCATCTCGACGAGATCACAGCCGAACTATTCGGAACCCCATTGTAACCTGTTTTCATCATAATCAAAGAACAGACAGGCAGGACGTAAGGGTTTTACCTCATCGAGGGCCCCGAACCTGGGTAAATCGCTCTCCCCGCTTGTCTGTGTACCGATGTCGCGTGTCAGCTTGCAGGATTCCGTCAACCCTAAGCCCCTATCGGAGGGCATTGCCGAGGAGCACCCTCGACATATGGTTTACTTTGTGATCAAATAAATGATTTGTGAACAAAGGATTGATTTTGAACAATGATAAATCAACTACAAACAAAGAAGTTATGATGGGCCCTGACTCCGTTAAAATGGCTATACGCCATGAAATCCAAGATCGATGAATACTTTTTGAAAGTAAATGGATCTATAAAATTGATGGACTTGGATGGAATATCCTTGAATAAGCTCGACTTATCGAAAAGTAGTTTACGACAAAGTTCAAAAAGTTGACTACGATAAGATTAGATCTTTCATAGCGATGCTTATAGTCTATGTGGATTATTCTAGTAATCGCTACATATTTCTTTTATGAGATATGCTAGTAGGATGGCAAAATACATTACTTAACAAAAGTGTGTATTAAAGGTGTATACAAGATACAACCAAGAGTTTTGCTAGTCCATGGAATACTAGATAGGTATACGAACTTCAATTGGATGAAGTGAGTATCACGGAGTTGGAATCTTCACCGGATGAAATAATCAAAGAATTTTTTGATTTCATCAGAAACGATGAAGATGCTTGCATTTGCAAGAAATTAAGTGGGAGCTACTTGAGACATATTTATAATACTTTATGTAGATACATATAGTTGGTTATAAATGATGTAATTATATACTTGATTATAAAAGGTTTCATTGAGAATTAACTTCGATGAAAGGATATGGACTGAAACATATTTAGTGTCAAGATCTATGAAGATAGATTGAGACACATAATAAGTTTAAGTCAAAGTACATAGAATGGATATTGAAGTAGTTCAATATAGAAATATTAAGAAAATGTTCTTGTCATGTGAAGGTTTAACAAGACTTGAGTGTATCTGACACTCAATGAGTAAAAACACATGAGTGATTTTAGATCACAATTAATATGTACACAATCAGATGTCCTGAGCTCTAAAAAGTTAGGAGCATATACCAGAATGATTCATGTGATGATCATTGACAAACAGTAAGAATATTCATGTGTGCTTTAGAAGAACTAAGGATATATATATAGTTTTATATGGGTAATGACAAACAAAATTGCTATAAAGTGTTGCACCGATATTAGTTTGGTCACATATAAAAAAATAAATTTCAATCTAAATTAGGCTAAGTGTTATTAAAAAGGTAGCACAATGCTAGATTTAGAAGAGTTCTAAATATCGTGACGGATTCTATAAAAGAAGACAGAGTATGTCATTGTTTTGACAATGATTGAGGATGTTGAGTCAAGAAGTTCTTTGAGAACTTAGTGTAGTTCCGATAGTGTCAGAACTTTGAAGCTATATTGTGTATGACAATATTAGTGACATATTTCAGACCGCGGAATTAAGGTTCCACCAGAAGACCAAACATATTTAATGCCGACTCATTTGGAAAATGAGTGATGCGTGAAGACGCAAATGAATTGCAAAATACATACGTTTCTGAGTGTGTCAGAACCGTTGACTAAAACCTCTCCCGTGAGCAAAACATGATAAAGCACCAGAAGGCCAAGGTGGTATACACTACAAGAAAAGTTCTGATAGACAACATCTCAAAATCGTCCGCTAAGGGGTATTTTTCGTCGCCTATGGGCCTAACCCGACGATATGGGTTCTGTTGTGGAAACTGCGTCAGGCAAAGTCCTACGACGATTTTTCGGTCCGTCGCGCTTGGGCGCCCTTCCGCCACGGAAAATCGGACCGTTGCACAAGTGTTTCCGGGAGCCCGTTGACTCGCCGACGTCATGCAAGCCGACACGTGGCGTACGCGCGTTAGCGGCGGTTAACGGCGTTAACCGGCTGAAACCCCGTGGTAGATGGTAGGCCCACACGAGGCCTGCCACGTCTTAAGTGGGCCGGCCCATTAAGTTTGCGGGCCGGGCCAGCTGACTTAGTTTGACCGGTCAATTATATAGCTGGGCTGGTCCATTAGTTACGTGGACCGGGCCTAACCTCTAAGGTTGACTGGTCAAAACATTAATGGGCCACCCACTAAGCATGTGGGCCGGGCCGAATGCACTCGTTTGACCGGTCAACAGGCAAAAGGGCCGGCCCACAAGACATGTGGGACCCACTTTCCTGTTGTCGGGCCGGCCCATTTACCAAGTGGGGTCCACCTTAAAGCAAGTGGGCCGGCCCAAGTGTAGCGACCTCACCTTTTAAGGTGCCGATCTCTGTGCGTATCAGTGCTAGTCCCTGGATCAATCGCTAGCACACACAGTACAAGATGTAATACCAAGAAACAAAGGTCTTTATTACATCGTATGATCCAGAATTTACATAAATGATTACAAATTGCAGAGCACAAGGCTAGCATATCATCAGAGTTTCACAACGAATAAACATAGACAGCATGGAGTCCTTCATCTTCATGTGCCACGAAGCGAGCATGTTGAGGATAGACTCGTAACCCTAACCATCGTAACTCACTCGTCTTTCAAAACATCTGCAACATGAAAAGTTACAGCCACGAATGGTCAATACATTTTTATTGTATTGGCAAGATGACACTTTGGTGTACACTAAAGACATCCTACACCTACGTGCACATTTGGCTAGTAGAGCTCAGGTTCATTTTGCATAAAGCCAATTTTTCCCTATCATTTATCAAAACATTTTATTTCAATCTAATTAGCAGTAACATTGGTAAAACCCCAATGTACCAAATTAACAGTAGCATTGGTAAAGCCCCAATGTACCTTCCTACCCTTGTTCACCCATTCAAATTTTATTTAAGAAATTGGGATGAGGAGATCTTCGAACAAGGACTTGTCAGTTTGCTCAAGTTGTCCAAAACCGGGGACACGGCTAAGTACTTAGATTTTACACTCTCGAGAGGTTGTACACCTTTACCCACATGGCCGGAGTCAATCCTTCTACCTCGTTGCACATTTTGCTTAAGGACAGGTGTAGACCGTGGCCGAGACCTTCGTGTGTAATCGCCCGAACCATTCCCTAAGGGCCACGCCCCCACCTACGGTATCCCTCTACCACCACCTGGCCCCTAGGATCCGGGTTCATACAACATACTTTGTCAAGCCGAGCCATAGTAGCATGTGGTTGTACATGAAGCTAATGAGCAAGATTTGTCTACAATCTCTTTAAGCCTCGGGTGACTTTCCGCAAGTGTGCACTAGCACCGGGGTCTTGCCCCACGATACAGACCACCCTCTCCATAACTCCACCGTTCACCCAGGTAATTCATTAAACTTAGTTGTTTTTCCTTAACCTCTATCAAAACATTTTCCATGGCATAGCAGGTAACAACTAAATTTAATGGCGGCTAAGGGAGTCTAGGAGTGGTGTAGCTAAACTACTAGGATTTAATAGCAAGCAAAAAGCATAAATCCTAGACATGTCTACTATAAAAATACTACAGTGCAAGAATTAAAACTGGGTCTTTTGTGTGTGTCACTTGCCTTTTGGTAGTTGAAGATCGTTCAGTTCTCTTTCAACAAAACACATCGCTCTCCATACGAACTATAAGATAAAAAAAAAGCACAACATAAACACACCATTCATTGCAACATAATCAAACAAGACAACAATCAAAAATCGATCTATGGTACTAAAGTGTGGCATGAGGTTTGGCTTGCAAGATATGGTTTGAAAGATTGGAAAGGTCATGTACTTTGAAAGAAAAAGATTATCCAAGTCAAATGCTTAGGAGGAAAAGATTGACAAGGGCATATGATCAAGGGTTGTTTGTTACGCCGGAATGAATAATTGGAATGATCCATGTGATAGAATCATATGCGTCTCATATGGTGTAAAGCAACATACCATTATGGAGAGTGTGACAACACTCACCAATGGCACAAGAAAAAAGATTAGATAGGAACTAGTGATATGAAAGTTTACTCAAATAACTCAATTGCTATTTGAATAATATGGACTAAGATAATATGTTGTGCATAGATGTGATCATGGAACATGATGAACATGTCTAAATGATTTGTATAGTCGAAGACTGATATTGCGGACCATAGAAATACCGTGAAAACAAAGTGTGCGAATTCGACATACAAAATGTCTAGAATGATCTAGACATTTTACTGATTCCAACGGTATAGAGTTTGTCAAAAACCGACGTGTAGAACTCAAGGTATGAATTTTACAATAAGCGGTTAGAATTCTAGTGGTGTCCGAAAAGTTGTTCGAGAAAGTTTCTCGGATAGAAAAACCTCCTATACAAAAGTTGTAGAGGATTTAGTTATGAACTTAACGGAAGAACAATCATTCAAAACGGAGCTCTAGATCTACAGTTACGGAATTTCAAAGTTTATTTATGTGAAGTAGCTAGCACCATCTACGCTGATCGATCGGTACAGGAGGATCTCAGTTCAGTTAAATGGTCTAATTGGATACCCTCAGATTTAGATCTAATGGCTTAAGATGGATCACACGTAATCTGAACTGTACACTTAGAGCATCTCCACTCGTCCCCCCGACGAGGCCCCCGGCGAGCGTTTTTTCCATCCGGACGGCGTAATTCGGCCCAGTCGCGCCCCCGGTTCCTCGTTTTCGTCCGGATTTGGGCCTAAATCCATCCGGCGATCCCACGACATCCCCGGCCCCCGGGGAGCGCTCGGGGACTCCGGACGAGTGAAAAGCGGGGAAGGGCCCGATCCGTCGGTGACTCGACGCACGAACCCCACCGCCACGTCGCTCAAAATCTCCCCACCCCTCGTATCTCTCTCGCCGCCGGCACCACCCCGCCGGCTTGTTGCCCAGATTGCGCCGCCACTCCTTCCCCACCTGCCTATATTCCGCCGTGTTTGGACGACGGTCTATCTGGCTGCTCTTCCGCCGGCCTGGTTTCCGGCCTGCTTGCTCGTCGTCGCTCGCGGCTCGGGTTGCCTCGACCACGCCCGTCACGTGTTCGTCCATTTGCCTCGCCGGCCATGGACTCGGACGAAGAGGAGGAGCAGATGTTCGTCGAGCTTATGCAAGAAGAGATGGCGGCAGCCGCCCAAGACGAGGAGCACATGATGATCCTTGGTTGCTTGGCAAGCATGTACGGCGGACCGGCAACTCGTCGGCGTGGTGGGTCGGCACGAGGTCGCCGGAAGTGCAAGCCGAGACAGCGAATGGAGGGCTACCGCATGTTGTACGCCGACTACTTCGCCGACAATCCATTGCACGGTGAGAGTGTTTTCCGGCGTCGCTTCGGGATGAGCGAAAGCTATTTCGGAAATTGTGTATGCCATCCGCCACTTTGATCCCTACTTCGGATGCAAGGCGGATTGCACTTGGTTTGGTTGGATTTTCGTCACTGCAGAAGTGCACGGTGGCTATGAGGATCGTTGGCGTATGGAGCTCCCGGTGATACTGCAGATGACTATCTTCGCATGGCGGAGTCCACCGCCCTTGATTGTTTCTACCGGTTCTGCAGGGACGTCATAGCGGTGTTCGGGGACTATTACTTGAGATCACCCACCGTCGAAGACACTCGGAGGATCCTTGCAACAAATGAAGCTAGAGGTTTTCCGGGGATGCTTGGAAGCATTGATTGCATGCATTGGCAATGGAAGAAGCTGTCCGTTTGCGTGGCGAGGGAATGTACAAGGGTCACAAAAAAGGCTGCATCTGTGATACTTGAAGCGGTGGCTACCCATGATCTTTGGATTTGGCACTCTTTCTTTGGTATGCCTGGATCCAACAATGACATCAACGTCCTAAACTGCTCCCCGGTCTTTTCCAAGCTTGTTGAGGGTCATGCTCCCCGGTGGACTATGTGATCAATGGTCGGCACTACAACAAAGGATACTACCTTGCGGACGGTATCTATCCAAAGTGGGCAACATTTGTGAAGACGATCTCCAATCCTAGCACCCCCAAACTTTGCGAGTTTGTCAAGAAACAAGAAGCTTGCCGAAAAGACGTCGAGCGAGCATTTGGTGTCCTACGACGGAGATTTGCCGTCGTCCGGTTCCCCGCTATGACTTGGTCCAAAGATCGGATGTGGGAGGTGATGAACTGCTGTGTGTGCCTACACAACATGATTATTGAAGATGAGCGTAAGCATCCGGTTCCTCCGGCTGAGCAAGAAGCACCATATGAGAGAGAGGGTCCTCTTGCACAGCCCTAATCACCAGGTGCCTCCATCATGGGCCGCCTTCATTGCTATGCGCCAGGAGATTCGAGACTCTACAATGCACCAGCTACTGCAAGATGATGCTGGTGGAGCACATATGGAGGCTCCGAGGCAACGCCAACGCCGACGCCAACTAGTCTGTCTTAATTTGTTTGAAAAATTGTGACATTGTGTGCTTCATTTGTTTCAGCACTTGTTAAACATTGTACTGTTATCGCCGAATTTGTTTCAGCAATTCTCGTCCTCTTGTTTGCCGAACTTGTTAAATTTTATGTTGAATTTGTTTGAAATATGTCAAATGGTCGAGGTTGGGGGTTTCCTGCCGGGGGGACGGCTGGAACTTCGGCGCTCCCCACGCCAAATCTTCATCCAATCCGGACGAAAATTTCGCCGGATTTGGGCGTGGGGAGCGCCAACGAGTGGGGATGCTCTTAGCACGATGGGCATTACCGACAATAGCAGTAGGCGTACATGGATGCTTAGGACGTCGACGGCTCTCCCGTGAGCGGCACCTTGTGGAGAGTCTGTTTATATCTCTCGCTTGGGCTCGCTCGGATTCTTTCCGAACGACGGAGCCGAGCGGATGGAGGTGCTGGGTTTTGGCGAGATGTAGTCGTCGTTATTTGCGTCGTTGTGCTGTGAAATTTGGACGAGGAGGAGGATCAGAAGGCACGCACGAACGAGCAGTATACAAAGAACCAAAAAGGGGCGGCGCTACCTTGCTGTGTCGCCGGTAACGATGGAAATCTGGCGACGGCCGGGACAGAATTCGGTGACGAAATGATGCACCATCATGTCCTAGATGTAGCCAGCATCGAGGGTAGTTTTCTGGCGAAAGAAATCGACGAGATGATCACCGTGTGAGACACGATCTGACGATGAACTCGAAATTGTGGCTGACGATGGCATGGTTTGTATGGCCTGTACATAGCTCATCTTGAGAAAGTGTGAGAACGAAAGTGAGAGAGGAAAGCATGGGGCACACTGTGGACATCTCAGTTTTATCTGATATGGCCCGAGGAGGGAGATCGGTGGGTGTATGCCAACGGATGGCATTTAGTTCACGACGCCGGTTCCGGAAATTAAATCCGTTAAATGGGAGATTAATAGCCTGAACGGAAACCTCATTGAATTCTGAGCATTTTTCGTGTTGTAGTCTAACCGAAAATATCAATAGAATTGATGGGAGGAGGAGAGGAAGAGATTAGGACATCGTTACTGTAACGCTCCACGCTCCAGCTCACGAACGAGAAAGGAAGACGATGAACCTTCGTTCTGTACTGATCGGCCAAATGGGCCAGTAAATGCCGGCCCAAGATAGAAGTGAAGGAAAAAAAAATAGAGCAGGAAGGGAGGCCAGGGTGGGCTGGTTCGGGTGAGTTTCCTAGACCGATCGGCCCTGTTGGTCCGGTTCGTTTTTTTTTTTGATTATTATTTTTTTCTAATTTCTTCCATTACTTTTGTATTATGCCTTCAAATAGATTCAAACACATTTCTAAAGATTTGTAAAATTCAAATTAGTGTTTTATAACATCAAGGAACCTATTTATTTTCCATAGTAAAAATAAAATAATAATTGTATGCGCTTTGGCCTATATGATTACTAGGGCATTAATATTCCAAAATAAGGTTTGGGGATTTTGTTTTCATAAGTAAAAATCCATTAAGTATTTTAAAACCTTAAAAGTCAAAATATGTTTGATTTTAAAATACTTTGAAACCAAAAGTCTTTGAAAACACCATTTTGCAAATTACTTTTAAATAACTTCAAAAGTTTTAATTCTTTGTAAATTTTCAATCTGGTTCAAACAATCAAGCATTAAATTTATTTTTATCTTACATTCCGAAATTTAGAAAATTTTGGGATGTGACAGACTATCACCCTTAAAAGGAATCTCGTCCTCGAGATTCGAGAAAGGCTAGAAAGAAAGATGGGTATGGGATATGTTGGGGTGGGCTACCACCCTTAAAAGAAACTTTTAGTCTAAGGTCTTGGGTTTATGCTAAGTTCATCTTGGATATGACTTAGCACATCCGAGGATATGACTTGGCATTGGGTCGTCTCTTGAAATATCTATGGCTTCTGACCTCCAATAGGGGTTGTTTACATATAGCGAAGAACATATCTCTTCAAGGTGAATTGAGTAGACTTTTGCTCATGGTAGGGTTTCTAATCCACAAGGGTTGGTTGTTGAACTACTTTTTACACTGAGGGTCACTCTTCGGGTAAAATAGGAGAACAAGATGAGGGGACTTCACGATAGTCCTCATCCCTTGCTTGTTGGGGCCTTCAACAATCTTTCCCTACTCTTCAACTAGTGGTTGGATCTTCAAACTCACCGTAGTCCTACGTTTGGCAGACACTTGGCCATACTATAAGGGTATAATATTTCTCCACCCTAGGGTTTAGGTTTATGCATCGACATCTCTTTTGTAGGTATGTCTCTCTAGATTCGCAAAGTCAACATTACGAAAGCGAATAATAAGAGTAGTAGGAATGGTGATCAATCCATCCTCGCACCCAAATCATTACTACGTATTTGATTTATTGAATCTCGAATTCTAAATCTCGGTCAACCTCACAAGTTTAGCAAAACTTCCATGGAAAATTGAGTCAATGTTTCAATCCCCATTATTGAACTGTTTTGAAAACATTTCTATCGATCCCTAACTAGGGTTTTGTGTATCTCACACTCTTTATTCATCTTGATATATAGGAAACATCAGGTTTGGTTTTGCTAAGTTTTTCTTCATGACGGTTTGTCGAGAAGACACTGGCTGGGTTGGATATAGATGAGAATAGATAGAAAGGTTCTAAAGAAGTTTCCTACCCAAACATGGCAAATCAAGCAATTTAGCAAACAACAATCATCTAACAAGCATCAAGCAACATAGCTCAAATACAACCAAACTAGTATGGTTATACCACATTTTGGTAAGATCAATACTTTCTAACGTTATCGTTGGTTCGCTAAAACAGAACTAATGGTGGTCTAGTCTATTATATCTCGAGTGCTTCAAGTTTTTCTTCTACTTCTTCGATGTATTTTCGGGTGTTGTGCAACTTGTATCGGAGTCTTCCTTCAAATCTTCACTAGTCTTCCATGCAACACTTCTAGCGGAGTCGAAGAATATCATGTGAAGCATCAACCTCTCACTTCAGGCACAAGGTCATCATCAATCCTTTATTGATGTGTTTTCTAGAGGTAGGATATCTAAGGTAAGAGGAAATTCTTTTGAAGGTGATATAGATGAGAATACAAGAATTTTAAAACACAAACATCTTTTACTAAAACTGGATTAGATAAAATTTTCTCCCTAAGGTCTTCCTATTTCTATTCCAAACCTAGGGTCACGAACCTACGGTCAACACAATGCTCGATACCATCCGTAGCGACCTCACCTTTTAAGGTGTCGATCTCTGTGCGTATCTGTGCTAGTCCCCGGATCAATCGCTAGCACACACGATTACAAGATGTAATACCAAGAAACAAAGGTCTTTATTACATCGTATGATCCAGAATTTACATAAATGATTACAAATTGCAGAGCACAAGGCTAGCATATCATCAGAGTTTCACAACAAATAAACATAGACAGCATGGAGTCCTTCATCTTCATGTGCCACGAAGCGAGCATGTTGAGGATAGACTCGTAACCCTAACCATCGTAACTCACTCGTCTTTCAAAACATCTGCAACATGAAAAGTTACAGCCACGAATGGTCAATACATTTGGATTGTATTGGCAAGATGACACTTTGGTGTACACTAAAGGCATCCTACACCTACGTGCACATTTGGCTAGTAGAGCTCAGGTTCATTTTGCATAAAGCCAATTTTTCCCTATCATTTATCAAAACATTTTATTTCAATCTAATTAGCAGTAACATTGGTAAAACCCCAATGTACCAAATTAACAGTAGCATTGGTAAAGCCCCAATGTACCTTCCTACCCTTGTTCACCCATTCAAATTTTATTTAAGAAATTGGGATGAGGAGATCTTCGAACAAGGACTTGTCGGTTCGCTCAAGTTGTCCATAACCGGGGACACGGCTAAGTACTTAGATTTTACACTCTCGAGAGGTTGTACACCTTTACCCACATGGCCAGGTCAATCTTTCTACCTCGTTGCACATTTTGCTTAAGGACGAGTGTAGACCGTGGCCGAGACCTTCCGTGTGTAATCGCTCGAACCATTCCCTAAGGGCCACGCCCCCACCTACGGTATCCCTCTACCACCACCTGGCCCCTAGGATCCGGGTTCATACAACATACTTTGTCAAGCCGAGCCATAGTAGCATGTGGTTGTACGTGAAGCTAATGAGCAAGATTTGTCTACAATCTCTTTAAGCCTGGGTGACTTTCCGCAAGTGTGCACTAGCACCAGGGTCTTGCCCCCTGATACAGCCACCCTCTCCATAACTCCACCGTTCACCCAGGTAATTCATTAAACTTAGTTGTTTTTCCTTAACCTCTATCAAAACATTTTCCATGGCATAGCAGGTAACAACTAAATTTAATGGCGGCTAAGGGAGTCTAGGAGTGGTGTAGCTAAACTACTAGGATTTAATAGCAAGCAAAAAGCATAAATCCTAGACATGTCTACTATAAAAATACTATAGTGCAAGAATTAAAACTGAGACTTTTGTGTGTGTCACTTGCCTTTTGGTAGTTGAAGATCGTTCAGTTCTCTTTCAACAAAACACGTCGCTCTCTATACAAACTATAAGATAAAAAAAAGCACAACATAAACACACCATTCATTGCAACATAATCAAACAAGACAACAATCGAAAATCGATCTATGGTACTAAGGTGTGGCATGAGGTTTGGCTTGCAAGATATGGTTTGAAAGATTGGAAAGGTCATGTACTTTGAAAGAAAAAGATTATCCAAGTCAAATGCTTAGGAGGAAAAGATTGACAAGGGCATATGATCAAGGGTTGTTTGTTACGCCGGAATGAATAATTGGAATGATCCATGATAGAATCATATGCGTCTCATATGGTGTAAAGCAACATACCATTATGGAGAGTGTGACAACACTCACCAATGGCACAAGGAAAAAGATTAGATAGGAACTAGTGATATGAAAATTTACTCAAATAACTCAATTGCTATTTAAATAATATGGACTAAGATAATATGTTGTGCATAGATGTGATCATGGAACATGATGAACATGTCTAAATGATTTGCATAGTCGAAGACTGATATTGCGGACCATAGAAATACCGTGAAAACAAAGTGTGCGAATTCGACATACAAAATGTCTAGAATGATCTAGACATTTTACTGATTCCAACGGTATAGAGTTTGTCAAAAAACCGACGTGTAGAACTCAAGGTATGAATTTTACAATACGCGGTTAGAATTCTAGTGGTGTCCGAAAAGTTGTTCGAGAAAGTTTCTCGGATAGAAAAACCTCCTATACAAAAGTTGTAGAGGATTTAGTTATGAACTTAACGGAAGAACAATCATTCAAAACGGAGTTCTAGATCTACAGTTACGGAATTTCAAAGTTTATTTATGTGAAGTAGCTAGCACCATCTACGCTGATCGATCGGTACAGGAGGATCTCAGTCAGTTAAATGGTCTAATTGGATACCCTCAGATTTAGATCTAATGGCTTAAGATGGATCACACGTAATCTGAACTGTACACTTAGCACGATGGGCATTACCGACAATAGCAGTAGGCGTACATGGATGCTTAGGACGTCGACGGCTCTCCCGTGAGCGGCACCTTGTGGAGAGTGGCAAAAGAGGAAAAAAACCTAGCGCTCTCGCGCCGCTCCCGCGAGCGGCCGGGAGCCCGTGGCGGCGCCCCTCATCGAGCCCCCCTTCCCCTTCCCCTCCGTCTCGCCGCCGCCAGAGGGCGTCGCCGGGCAAAGCCCGTGCGGCGCCGGCCGGCGGCGGGCCCCTTCCCTCGCGCGGTGGTGGCGGCGCGGGCCACCCACGGCCGGTGAGGGCGCCGCGCTAGGCGTCGGGCGCGGCGGCGCGGATCCTCGGCGTCGGCGTGGAGACGGCGCATCCCTGGCGTGCTCGTGGCGGCGGTCGCACGGCGGAGCGGCCCCGGCGGCTCCGGCGGCTGCTGGTTTCGGGCGGCGCGAGCTCCTCTCTCGGCGGGCTCAGGAGGACGAACGTGGTCGCCCCGTCGGCGTGCTGGTACCCCCCCTTGGCCGGCGACGACCTTGGGTGCCACCCCAGGCTGGGATCTGGCGCCTCACGGGCCGGGCAGGGGCCTGGGCCTCTTCTGAGCCCAGATCCAGCCCCGATTCGGTCGGGATCTCCGTTTCGGTGGGTGCGTGCAGTGGTCAGGTGCGGTGTGCTGCCTTGGTAGCAAGCTTGGCCGGCGGCGGTTGCCTGCCGGTGTTGGTGAAGGTGCTTGGAGGCGTGTTGGCTTTCCCACGGACCGGCGGGGGCCTGGAGCCATGCGAAGCCATCGTCTTTCGTCCAGGTCTGGTGTTGCCGGCAGCCACGGGGGTTGTTGGTCTACCGATCCTCCAGAAGGGCTCTCTCCAGTCAAGTTCGATGCTTCCAGGCAGGGGGTCCGGTGTTCTCGCTGCGAAGGTCTACTCGTTCTCTTCCTTTTCTCCGTTGAGCTGCGAGTGGGACGCGCGGGCGGCGGCCCTAGAAGGTGGGAGTCATGTTGGTTGGCGGGCGAGCCAATGACTGCGGTGTCTGGCTGGTTACCACGGCCGTGAGGGCGGCGTGGTGGTCGGCGAGTCGAGTGCTTGTGGGGTGTAGTTGGTGGTGATGTTGCCAAAGGGAAACCTTTGCCCCTCGGGCCACGGCGGCGGCGTTCGCGGACGGCGTTCCCTTGTTGAAGGCGCCGTGAGGCCAATATCCGATCCTCTATTGCGTCCGGGTGAAAACCCAAGATCCTCGGATCGGGCGGTGGCGGCACTCCGGTGTCGTGCTCTTCTTGAAGACACCATCTTGGAACCCACAACGCGAGGCTCACCGATGGTTGTGACGGAGGTGATTCTTCGGCGATCTTCGGCAAGGCTTGCTCCGTGCCCCTTCCCTTGTCGAGCTTCCTTGGCGCTGCTGTTCGGTGTGTGCGCAACGAGGGTTGGCCCCCGTGGTGGTCGGCTTCCGGTGGCGTTTACGCGACGGAGGAGGTACGGTGAGGCGCGCGTGAAAATGGCTCGCTCTCGAGTGAGCTCCGGCCCGACACTCGTAGACTCCGGCTCTTCTCCGAGTCTCGTAGGCGCTTTGGCTGACCTCGCTGTTCACGCTTCCGGGTGTAGCTTCTTCGGCGGTTCGTGTGGGTGTGTGGTGTCGTTACGCAAGGCTGGGTTCAGCACTTTGTACCGTTCTCGCCGTTGGTGGCTTTGTTAATTCAAAGTTGGGCACTCGAGTACCTTTTATCTAAAAAACCTTGTGGAGAGTCTGTTTATATCTCTGCTCGGGCTCTGCTTCGGATTCTTTCCGGAACGACGGAGCCGAGCGGATGGAGGTCTCGGGTTTTGGCGAGATGTAGTCGTCGTTACTTGCGTCGTTGTGCTGTGAAATTTGGACGAGGAGGAGGATCAGAAGGCACGCACGAACGAGCAGTATACAAAGAACCAAAAAGGGGCGGCGCTACCTTGCCGTGTCGCCGGTAACGATGGAAATCCGGCGACGGCCGGGACAGAATTCGGTGACGAAATGATGCACCATCATGTCCTAGATGTAGCCAGCATCGAGGGTAGTTTTCTGGTGAAAGAAATCGACGAGATGATCACCGTGTGAGACACGATCTGACGATGAACTCGAAATTGTGGCTGACGATGGCATGGTTTGTATGGCCTGTACATAGCTCATCTTGAGAAAGTGTGAGAACGAAAGTGAGAGAGGAAAGCATGGGGCACACTGTGGACATCTCGGTTTTATCTGATATGTCCCGAGGAGGGAGATCGGTGGGTGTATGCCAACGGATGGCATTTAGTTCACGACGCCGGTTCCGGAAATTAAATCCGTTAAATGGGAGATTAATAGCCTGAACGGAAACCTCATTGAATTCTGAACATTTTTCGTGTTGTAGTCTAACCGAAAATATCAATAGAATTGATGGGAGGAGGAGAGGAAGAGATTAGGACATCGTTACTGTAACGCTCCACGCTCCAGCTCACGAACGAGAAAGGAAGACGATGAACCTTCGTTCTGTACTGATCGGCCAAATGGGCCAGTAAATGCCGGCCCAAGATAGAAGTGAAGGAAAAAAAATAGAGCAGGAAGGGAGGCCAGGGTGGGCTGGTTCGGGTGAGTTTCCTAGACCGATCGGCCCTGTTGGTCCGGTTCGTTTTTTTCTTTTTGATTATTATTTTTTTCTAATTTCTTCCATTACTTTTGTATTATGCCTTCAAATGGATTCAAACACATTTCTAAAGATTTGTAAAATTCAAATTAGTGTTTTATAACATCAAGGAACCTATTTATTTTCCATAGTAAAAATAAAATAATAATTGTATGCGCTTTGGCCTATATGATTACTAGGGCATTAATATTCCAAAAAAAGTTTTGGGGATTTTGTTTTCATAATAAAAATCCATTAAGTATTTTAAAACCTTAAAAGTCAAAATATGTTTGATTTTAAAATACTTTGAAACCAAAAGTCTTTGAAAACACCATTTTGCAAATTACTTTTAAATAACTTCAAAAGTTTTAATTCTTTGTAAATTTTCAATCTGGTTCAAACAATCAAGCATTAAATTTATTTTTATCTTAAATTCCGAAATTTAGAAAATTTTGGGATGTGACAGACTACCACCCTTAAAAGGAATCTCGTCCTCGAGATTCGAGAAAGGCTAGAAAGAAAGATGGGTATGGGATATGTTGGGGTGGGCTACCACCCTTAAAAGAAACTTTTAGTCTAAGGTCTTGGGTTTATGCTAAGTTCATCTTGGATATGACTTAGCACATCCGAGGATATGACTTGGCATTGGGTCGTCTCTTGAAATATCTATGGCTTCTGACCTCCAATAGGGGTTGTTTACATATAGCGAAGAACATATCTCTTCAAGGTGAATTGAGTAGACTTTTGCTCATGGTAGGGTTTCTAATCCACAAGGGTTGGTTGTTGAACTACTTTTTACACCGAGGGTCACTCTTCGGGTAAAATAGGAGAACAAGATGAGGGAACTTCACGACAGTCCTCATCCCTCGCTTGTTGGGGCCTTCGACAATCTTCCCCTACTCTTCAACTAGTGGTTGGATCTTCAAACTCACCGTAGTCCTACGTTTGGCAACACTTCCCTACTATAAGGGTATAATATTTCTCCACCCTAGGGTTTAGGTTTATGCATCGACATCTCTTTTGTAGGTATGTCTCTCTAGATTCGCAAAGTCAACATTACGAAAGCGAATAATAAGAGTAGTAGGAATGGTGATCAATCCATCCTGCACCCAAATTATTACTACGTATTTGATTTATTGAATCTCGAATTCTAAATCTCGGTCAACCTCACAAGTTTAGCAAAACTTCCATGGAAAATTGAGTCAATGTTTCAATCCCCATTATTGAACTGTTTTGAAAACATTTCTATCGATCCCTAACTAGGGTTTTGTGTATCTCACACTCTTTATTCATCTTGATATATAGGAAACATCAGGTTTGGTTTTGCTAAGTTTTTCTTCATGACGGTTTGTCGAGAAGACAACAGCTGGGTTGGATATAGATGAGAATAGATAGAAAGGTTCTAAAGAAGTTTCCTACCCAAACATGGCAAATCAAGCAATTTAGCAAACAACAATCATCTAACAAGCATCAAGCAACATAGCTCAAATACAACCAAACTAGTATGGTTATACCACATTTTGGTAAGATCAATACTTTCTAACGTTATCGTTGGTTCGCTAAAACAGAACTAATGGTGGTCTAGTCTATTATATCTCGAGTGCTTCAAGTTTTTCTTCTACTTCTTCGATGTATTTTCGGGTGTTGTGCAACTTGTATCGGAGTCTTACTTCAAATCTTCACTAGTCTTCCATGCAACACTTCTAGCGGAGTCGAAGAATATCATGTGAAGCATCAACCTCTCACTTCAGGCACAAGGTCATCATCAATCCTTTATTGATGTGTTTTCTAGAGGTAGGATATCTAAGGTAAGAGGAAATTCTTTTGAAGGTGATATAGATGAGAATACAAGAATTTTAAAACACAAACATCTTTTACTAAAAACTGGATTAGATAAAATTTTCTCCCTAAGGTCTTCCTATTTCTATTCCAAACCTAGGGTCACGAACCTACGGTCAACACAATGCTCTGATACCATCTGTAGCGACCTCACCTTTTAAGGTGCCGATCTCTGTGCGTATCTGTGCTAGTCCCTGGATCAATCGCTAGCACACACAGTACAAGATGTAATACCAAGAAACAAAGGTCTTTATTACATCGTATGATCCAGAATTTACATAAATGATTACAAATTGCAGAGCACAAGGCTAGCATATCATCAGAGTTTCACAACGAATAAACATAGACAGCATGGAGTCCTTCATCTTCATGTGCCACGAGCGAGCATGTTGAGGATAGACTCGTAACCCTAACCATCGTAACTCACTCGTCTTTCAAAACATCTGCAACATGAAAAGTTACAGCCACGAATGGTCAATACATTTGAATTGTATTGGCAAGATGACACTTTGGTGTACACTAAAGGCATCCTACACCTACGTGCACATTTGGCTAGTAGAGCTCAGGTCCATTTTGCATAAAGCCAATTTTTCCCTATCATTTATCAAAACATTTTATTTCAATCTAATTAGCAGTAACATTGGTAAAACCCCAATGTACCAAATTAACGATAGCATTGGTAAAGCCCCAATGTACCTTCCTACCCTTGTTCACCCATTCAAATTTTATTTAAGAAATTGGGATCGAGGAGATCTTCGAACAAGGACTTGTCAGTTCGCTCAAGTTGTCCATAACCGGGGACACGACTAAGTACTTAGATTTTACACTCTCGAGAGGTTGTACACCTTTACCCACATGGCCAGGTCAATCCTTCTACCTCGTTGCACATTTTGCTTAAGGACAGGTGTAGACCGTGGCCGAGACCTTCTGTGTGTAATCGCCCGAACCATTCCCTAAGGACCACGCCCCCACCTACAGTATCCCTCTACCACCACTCGGCCCCTAGGATCCGGGTTCATACAACATACTTTGTCAAGCCGAGCCATAGTAGCATGTGGTTGTACGTGAAGCTAATGAGAAAGATTTGTCTACAATCTCTTTAAGCTCTGGGTGACTTTCCGCAAGTGTGCACTAGCACCGGGGTCTTGCCCCCTGATACGACTACCCTCTCCATAACTCCACCGTTCACCCGGGTAATTCATTAAACTTAGTTGTTTTTCCTTAACCTCTATCAAAACATTTTCCATGGCATAGCAGGTAACAACTAAATTTAATGGCGGCTAAGGGAGTCTAGGAGTGGTGTAGCTAAACTACTAGGATTTAATAGCAAGCAAAAAGCATAAATCCTAGACATGTCTACTATAAAAATACTATAGTGCAAGAATTAAAACTGGGACTTTTGTGTGTGTCACTTGCCTTTTGGTAGTTGAAGATCGTTCAGTTCTCTTTCAACAAAACACGTCGCTCTCCATACAAACTATAAGATAAAAAAAAGCACAACATAAACACACCATTCATTGCAACATAATCAAACAAGACAACAATCGAAAATCGATCTATGGTACTAAGGTGTGGCATGAGGTTTGGCTTCCAAGATATGGTTTGAAAGATTGGAAAGGTCATGTACTTTGAAAGAAAAAGATTATCCAAGTCAAATGCTTAGGAGGAAAAGATTGACAAGGGCATATGATCAAGGGTTGTTTGTCACGCCGGAATGAATAATTGGAATGATCCATGTGATAGAATCATATGCGTCTCATACGGTGTAAAGCAACATACCATTATGGAGAGTGTGACAACACTCACCAATGGCACAAGGAAAAAGATTAGATAGGAACTAGTGATATGAAAATTTACTCAAATAACTCTCAAAATAATATGGACTAAGATAATATGTTGTGCATAGATGTGATCATGGAACATGATGAACATGTCTAAATGATTTGCATAGTCGAAGACTGATATTGCGGACCATAGAAATACCGTGAAAACAAAGTGTGCGAATTCGACATACAAAATGTCTAGAATGATCTAGACATTTTACTGATTCCAACGGTATAGAGTTTGTCAAAAACCAACGTGTAGAACTCAAGGTATGAATTTTACAATACGCGGTTAGAATTCTAGTGGTGTCCGAAAAGTTGTTCGAGAAAGTTTCTCGGATAGAAAAACCTCCTATACAAAAGTTGTAGAGGATTTAGTTATGAACTTAACGGAAGAACAATCATTCAAAACGGAGCTCTAGATCTACAGTTACGGAATTTTAAAGTTTATTTATGTGAAGTAGCTAGCACCATCTACGCTGATCGATCGGTACAGGAGGATCTCAGTTCAGTTAAATGGTCTAATTGGATACCCTCAGATTTAGATCTAATGGCTTAAGATGGATCACACGTAATCTGAACTGTACACTTAGCACGATGGGCATTACCGACAATAGCAGTAGGCGCACATGGATGCTTAGGACGTCGACGGCTCTCCCGTGAGCGGCACCTTGTGGAGAGTGGCAAAAGAGGAAAAAACCTAGCGACTCTCGCGCCGCTCCCGCGAGCGGCCGGGAGCCCGTGGCGGCGCCCTCATCGAGCCCCCTTCCCCTTCCCTCCGTCTCGCCGCCGCCGGAGGGCGTCGCCGGGCAAAGCCCGTGCGGGCGCCGGCGCGCGGGGCCCCTTCCCTCGCGCGGTGGTGGCGGCGCGGGCCACACACGGCCGGCGAGGGCGCCGCGCTAGGCGTCGGCGCGGCGGCGCGGATCCTCGGCGTCGGCGTGGAGACGGCGCATCCCCGGCGTGCTCGTGGCGGCGGTCGCCGGCGGAGCGGCCCCGGCGGCTCCGGCGGCCGCTGGGTTTCGGGCGGCGCGAGCTCTCTCTCGGCGGGCTCAGGAGGACGAACGTGGTCGCCCCGTCGGCGTGCTGGTACCCCCTTGGCCGGCGACGACCCTGGGTGCCACCCCAGGCTGGGATCTGGCGCCTCACGGGCCGGGCAGGGGCCTGGGCCTCTTCTGAGCCCAGATCCGGCCCGATTCGGTCGGGATCTCCCGTTTCGGTGGGTGCGTGCAGTGGTCGGTGCGGTGTGCTGCCTTGGTAGCAAGCTTGGCGGCGGCGGTTGCTGCCGGTGTTGGTGAAGGTGCTTGGAGGCGTGTTGGCTTTCCCACGGACCGGCGGGGCGCTGGTGCCATGCGAAGCCATCGTCTTTCGTCCGTGATCTGGTGTTGCGGCAGCCACGGGGGTTGTTGGTCTACCGATCCTCCAGAAGGGCTCTCTCCAGTCAGGTTCGATGCTTCCAGGCAGGGGGTCCGGTGTTCTCGCTGCGAAGGTGTACTCGTTCTCTTCCTTTTCTTCGTTGAGCTCTGAGCTGGGACGCCGGGGCGACGGCCCTAGAAGGTGGGAGTCATGTTGGTTGGCGGGCGAGCCAATGACTCTGGTGCTGGCTGGTTACCACGGCCGTGAGGGCGGCGTGGTGGTCGGCGAGTCGAGTGCTGTGGGGTGTAGTTGGTGGTGATGTTGCCAAAGGGAAACCTTTGCCCCTCGGGCCACGGCGGCGGCGTTCGCGGACGGCGTTCCCAGTTGAAGGCGCCGTGAGGCCAATATACGATCCTCTACTGCGTCCGGGTGAAAACCCAAGATCCTCGGATCGGGCGGTGGCGGCACTCCGGTGTCGTGCTCTTCTTGAAGACACCGTCTTGGAACCCACAACGCGAGGCTCACCGATGGTTGTGACGGAGGTGATTCTTCGGCGATCTTCGGCAAGGCTTGCTCCGTGCCCCTTCCCTTGTCGAGCTTCCTTGGCGCTGTTGTTCGGTGTGTGCGCAACGAGGGTTGGCCCCCGGTGGTGGTCGGCTTCCGGTGGCGTTTCTGCGACGGAGGAGGTCTGTTGAGGCGCGCGTGAAAATGGCTCGCTCTCGAGTGAGCTCCGGCCCGACACTCGTAGACTCCGGCTCTTCTCCGAGTCTCGTAGGCGCTTTGGCTGACCTCGCTGTTCACGCTTCCGGTGTAGCTTCTTCGGTAGTTCGTGTGGGTGTGTGGTGTCGTTCGTAAGCTGGGTTCGAGCACTTTGTACCGTTCTCGCCGTTGGTGGCTTTGTTAATTCAAAGTTGGGCACTCGAGTGCCTTTTATCTAAAAAACCTTGTGGAGAGTCTGTTTATATCTCTGCTTGGGCTCTGCTTCGGATTCTTTCCGGAACGACGGAGCCGAGCGGATGGAGGTGCTGGGTTTTGGCGAGATGTAGTCGTCGTTACTTGCGTCGTTGTGCTGTGAAATTTGGACGAGGAGGAGGATCAGAAGGCACGCACGAACGAGCAGTATACAAAGAACCAAAAAGGGGCGGCGCTACCTTGCTGTGTCGCCGGTAACGATGGAAATCTGGCGACGGCCGGGACAGAATTCGGTGACGAAATGATGCACCATCATGTCCTAGATGTAGCCAGCATCGAGGGTAGTTTTCTGGTGAAAGAAATCGACGAGATGATCACCGTGTGAGACACGATCTGACGATGAACTCGAAATTGTGGCTGACGATGGCATGGTTTGTATGGCCTGTACATAGCTCATCTTGAGAAAGTGTGAGAACGAAAGTGAGAGAGGAAAGCATGGGGCACACTGTGGACATCTCGGTTTTATCTGATATGCCCCGAGGAGGGAGATCGGTGGGTGTATGTCAACGGATGGCATTTAGTTCACGACGCCGGTTCCGGAAATTAAATCCGTTAAATGGGAGATTAATAGCCTGAACGGAAACCTCATTGAATTCTGAACATTTTTCGTGTTGTAGTCTAACCGAAAATATCAATAGAATTGATGGGAGGAGGAGAGGAAGAGATTAGGACATCGTTACTGTAACGCTCCACGCTCCAGCTCACGAACGAGAAAGGAAGACGATGAACCTTCGCTCTGTACTGATCGGCCAAATGGGCCAGTAAATGCCGGCCCAAGATAGAAGTGAAGGAAAAAAATAGAGCAGGAAGGGAGGCCAGGGTGGGCTGGTTCGGGTGAGTTTCCTAGACCGATCGGCCCTGTTGGTCCGGTTCGTTTTTTCTTTTGATTATTATTTTTTTCTAATTTCTTCCATTACTTTTGTATTATGCCTTCAAATGGATTCAAACACATTTCTAAAGATTTGTAAAATTCAAATTAGTGTTTTATAACATCAAGGAACCTATTTATTTTCCATAGTAAAAATAAAATAATAATTGTATGCGCTTTGGCCTATATGATTACTAGGGCATTAATATTCCAAAATAAGGTTTGGGGATTTTGTTTTCATAAGTAAAAATCCATTAAGTATTTTAAAACCTTAAAAGTCAAAATATGTTTGATTTTAAAATACTTTGAAACCAAAAGTCTTTGAAAACACCATTTTGCAAATTACTTTTAAATAACTTCAAAAGTTTTAATTCTTTGTAAATTTTCAATCCGGTTCAAACAATCAAGCATTAAATTTATTTTTATCTTAAATTCCGAAATTTAGAAAATTTTGGGATGTGACAGTACTACCACCCTTAAAAGGAATCTCGTCCTCGAGATTCGAGAAAGGCTAGAAAGAAAGATGGGTATGGGATATGTTGGGGTGGGCTACCACCCTTAAAAGAAACTTTTAGTCTAAGGTCTTGGGTTTATGCTAAGTTCATCTTGGATATGACTTAGCACATCCGAGGATATGACTTGGCATTGGGTCGTCTCTTGAAATATCTATGGCTTCTGACCTCCAATAGGGGTTGTTTACATATAGCGAAGAACATATCTCTTCAAGGTGAATTGAGTAGACTTTTGCTCATGGTAGGGTTTCTAATCCACAAGGGTTGGTTGTTGAACTACTTTTTACACCTGAGGGTCACTCTTCGGGTAAAATAGGAGAACAAGATGAGGGAACTTCACGACAGTCCTCATCCCTCGCTTGTTGGGGCCTTCGACAATCTTCCCCTACTCTTCAACTAGTGGTTGGATCTTCAAACTCACCGTAGTCCTACGTTTGGCAAGCACCGGCCATACTATAAGGGTATAATATTTCTCCACCCTAGGGTTTAGGTTTATGCATCGACATCTCTTTTGTAGGTATGTCTCTCTAGATTCGCAAAGTCAACATTACGAAAGCGAATAATAAGAGTAGTAGGAATGGTGATCAATCCATCCCGCACCCAAATTATTACTACGTATTTGATTTATTGAATCTCGAATTCTAAATCTCGGTCAACCTCACAAGTTTAGCAAAACTTCCATGGAAAATTGAGTCAATGTTTCAATCCCCATTATTGAACTCGTTTTGAAAACATTTCTATCGATCCCTAACTAGGGTTTTGTGTATCTCACACTCTTTATTCATCTTGATATATAGGAAACATCGGGTTTGGTTTTGCTAAGTTTTTCTTCATGACGGTTTGTCGAGAAGACATCTGGTGAGTTGGATATAGATGAGAATAGATAGAAAGGTTCTAAAGAAGTTTCCTACCCAAACATGGCAAATCAAGCAATTTAGCAAACAACAATCATCTAACAAGCATCAAGCAACATAGCTCAAATACAACCAAACTAGTATGGTTATACCACATTTTGGTAAGATCAATACTTTCTAACGTTATCGTTGGTTCGCTAAAACAGAACTAATGGTGGTCTAGTCTATTATATCTCGAGTGCTTCAAGTTTTTCTTCTACTTCTTCGATGTATTTTCGGGTGTTGTGCAACTTGTATCGGAGTCTTACTTCAAATCTTCACTAGTCTTCCATGCAACACTTCTAGCGGAGTCGAAGAATATCATGTGAAGCATCAACCTCTCACTTCAGGCACAAGGTCATCATCAATCCTTTATTGATGTGTTTTCTAGAGGTAGGATATCTAAGGTAAGAGGAAATTCTTTTGAAGGTGATATAGATGAGAATACAAGAATTTTAAAACACAAACATCTTTTACTAAAACTGGATTAGATAAAATTTTCTCCCTAAGGTCTTCCTATTTCTATTCCAAACCTAGGGTCACGAACCTACGGTCAACACAATGCTCTGATACCATCTGTAGCGACCTCACCTTTTAAGGTGCCGATCTCTGTGCGTATCTGTGCTAGTCCCCGGATCAATCGCTAGCACACACGAGTACAAGATGTAATACCAAGAAACAAAGGTCTTTATTACATCGTATGATCCAGAATTTACATAAATGATTACAAATTGCAGAGCACAAGGCTAGCATATCATCAGAGTTTCACAACGAATAAACATAGACAGCATGGAGTCCTTCATCTTCATGTGCCACAGGCGAGCATGTTGAGGATAGACTCGTAACCCTAACCATCGTAACTCACTCGTCTTTCAAAACATCTGCAACATGAAAAGTTACAGACCACGAATGGTCAATACATTTGAATTGTATTGGCAAGATGACACTTTGGTGTACACTAAAGGCATCCTACACCTACGTGCACATTTGGCTAGTAGAGCTCAGGTCCATTTTGCATAAAGCCAATTTTTCCCTATCATTTATCAAAACATTTTATTTCAATCTAATTAGCAGTAACATTGGTAAAACCCCAATGTACCAAATTAACGATAGCATTGGTAAAGCCCCAATGTACCTTCCTACCCTTGTTCACCCATTCAAATTTTATTTAAGAAATTGGGATCGAGGAGATCTTCGAACAAGGACTTGTCGATTCGCTCAAGTTGTCCATAACCGGGGACACGACTAAGTACTTAGATTTTACACTCTCGAGAGGTTGTACACCTTTACCCACATGGCCAGGTCAATCCTTCTACCTCGTTGCACATTTTGCTTAAGGACGAGTGTAGACCGTGGCCGAGACCTTCCGTGTGTAATCGCCCGAACCATTCCCTAAGGACCACGCCCCCACCTACGGTATCCCTCTACCACCACCGGCCCCTAGGATCCGGGTTCATACAACATACTTTGTCAAGCCGAGCCATAGTAGCATGTGGTTGTACGTGAAGCTAATGAGCAAGATTTGTCTACAATCTCTTTAAGCCTGGGTGACTTTCCGCAAGTGTGCACTAGCACCGGGGTCTTGCCCCCCGATACAGACTACCCTCTCCATAACTCCACCGTTCACCCGGGTAATTCATTAAACTTAGTTGTTTTTCCTTAACCTCTATCAAAACATTTTCCATGGCATAGCAGGTAACAACTAAATTTAATGGCGGCTAAGGGAGTCTAGGAGTGGTGTAGCTAAACTACTAGGATTTAATAGCAAGCAAAAAGCATAAATCCTAGACATGTCTACTATAAAAATACTATAGTGCAAGAATTAAAACTGGGACTTTTGTGTGTGTCACTTGCCTTTTTGGTAGTTGAAGATTGTTCTCTTTACTTTCAACAAAACATGTCGCTCTCCATACAAACTATAAGAGAAAAAAAAAGCACAACATAAACACACCATTCATAGCAACATAATCAAACAAGAAAGCAAATCGGAAATCACTCTATGGTACTAAGGTGTGGCATGAGGTTTGGCTTCCAAGATATGGTTTGAAAGATTGGAAAGGTCATGTACTTTGAAAGAAAAAGATTATCCAAGTCAAATGCTTAGGAGGAAAAGATTGACAAGGGCATATGATCAAGGGTTGTTTGTCACGCCGGAATGAATAATTGGAATGATCCATGTGATAGAATCATATGCGTCTCATACGGTGTAAAGCAACATACCATTATGGAGAGTGTGACAACACTCACCAATGGCACAAGGAAAAAGATTAGATAGGAACTAGTGATATGAAAATTTACTCAAATAACTCAAATAATATGGACTAAGATAATATGTTGTGCATAGATGTGATCATGGAACATGATGAACATGTCTAAATGATTTGCATAGTCGAAGACTGATATTGCGGACCATAGAAATACCGTGAAAACAAAGTGTGCGAATTCGACATACAAAATGTCTAGAATGATCTAGACATTTTACTGATTCCAACGGTATAGAGTTTGTCAAAAACCAACGTGTAGAACTCAAGGTATGAATTTTACAATACGCGGTTAGAATTCTAGTGGTGTCCGAAAAGTTGTTCGAGAAAGTTTCTCGGATAGAAAAACCTCCTATACAAAAGTTGTAGAGGATTTAGTTATGAACTTAACGGAAGAACAATCATTCAAAACGGAGCTCTAGATCTACAGTTACGGAATTTTAAAGTTTATTTATGTGAAGTAGCTAGCACCATCTACGCTGATCGATCGGTACAGGAGGATCTCAGTTCAGTTAAATGGTCTAATTGGATACCCTCAGATTTAGATCTAATGGCTTAAGATGGATCACACGTAATCTGAACTGTACACTTAGCACGATGGGCATTACCGACAATAGCAGTAGGCGCACATGGATGCTTAGGACGTCGACGGCTCTCCCGTGAGCGGCACCTTGTGGAGAGTGGCAAAAGAGGAAAAAAACCTAGCGCTCTCGCGCCGCTCCCGCGAGCGGCCGGGAGCCCGTGGCGGCGCCCCTCATCGAGCCCCCCTTCCCCTTCCCTCCGTCTCGCCGCCGCCGAGAGGCGTCGCCGGCAAAGCCCGTGCGGCGCCGGCGGCGGCGGGGCCCTTCCCTCGCGCGGTGGTGGCGGCGCGGGCCACACACGGCCGGCGAGGGCGCCGCGCTAGGCGTCGGGCGCGGCGGCGCGGATCCTCGGCGTCGGGCGTGGAGACGCGCGCATCCTCGGCGTGCTCGTGGCGGCGGCCGCCCGGCGGAGCGGCCCGGCGGCTCCGGCGGCTGCTGGTTTCGGGCGGCGCGAGCTCCTCTCTCGGCGGGCTCAGGAGGACGAACGTGGTCGCCCCGTCGGCGTGCTGGTACCCCCCCCCCTTGGCCGGCGACGACCCTGGGTGCCACCCCAGGTTGGGATCTGGCGCCTCACGGGCCGGGTAGGGGCCTAGGCCTCTTCTGAGCCCAGATCCAGCCCCGATTCGGTCGGGATCTCCGTTTCGGTGGGTGCGTGAAGTGGTCAGGTGCGGTGTGCTGCCTTGGTAGCAAGCTTGGCCGGCGGCGGTTGCCTGCCGGTGTTGGTGAAGGTGCTTGGAGGCGTGTTGGCTTTCCCACGGACCGGCGGGGGCCTGGTGCCATGCGAAGCCATCGTCTTTCGTCCGGATCCGGTGTTGCCGGCAGCCACGGGGCCGTTGGTCTACCGATCCTCCGAAGGGCTCTCTCCGACCAGGTTCGATGCTTCCAGCGGGGTCCGGTGTTCTCGCTGCGAAGGTGTACTCGTCTCTCTTCCTTTTCTTCGTTGAGCTCGAGCCGGGACGCCGGGCGACGGCCCTAGAAGGTGGGAGTCATGTTGGTTGGCGGGCGAGCCAATGACTGCGAGTGTCGGGCTGGTTACCACGGCCGTGAGGGCGGCGTGGTGGTCGGCGAGTCGAGTGCCGTGGGGTGTAGTTGGTGGTGATGTTGCCAAAGGGAAACCTTTGCCCCTCGGGCCACGCGCGGCGGCGTCGCGGGACGGCGTTCCCGCTTGAAGGCGCCGTGAGGCCAATATACGATCCTCTCTGCGTCCGGGTGAAAACCCAAGATCCTCGGATCGGGCGGTGGCGGCACTCCGGTGTCGTGCTCTTCTTGAAGACACCGTCTTGGAACCCACAACGCGAGGCTCACCGATGGTTGTGACGGAGGTGATTCTTCGGCGATCTTCGGCAAGGCTTGCTCCGTGCCCCTTCCCTTGTCGAGCTTCCTTGGCGCTGTTGTTCGGTGTGTGCGCAACGAGGGTTGGCCCCCGGTGGTGGTCGGCTTCCGGTGGCGTTTCTGCGACGGAGGAGGTCTGTTGAGGCGCGCGTGAAAATGGCTCGCTCTCGAGTGAGCTCCGGCCCGACACTGTAGACTCCAGCTCTTCTCCGAGTCTCGTAGGCGCTTTGGCTGACCTCGCTGTTCACGCTTCCGGGTGTAGCTTCTTCGGCAGTTCGTGTGGGTGTGTGGTGTCGTTCTGTAAGCTGGGTTCAGCACTTTGTACCGTTCTCGCCGTTGGTGGCTTTGTTAATTCAAAGTTGGGCACTCGAGTGCCTTTTATCTAAAAAACCTTGTGGAGAGTCTGTTTATATCTCTGCTTGGGCTCTGCTTCGGATTCTTTCCGGAACGACGGAGCTGAGCGGATGGAGGTGCCGGGTTTTGGCGAGATGTAGTCGTCGTTACTTGCGTCGTTGTGCTGTGAAATTTGGACGAGGAGGAGGATCAGAAGGCACGCACGAACGAGCAGTATACAAAGAACCAAAAAGGGGCGGCGCTACCTTGCTGTGTCGCCGGTAACGATGGAAATCTGGCGACGGCCGGGACAGAATTCGGTGACGAAATGATGCACCATCATGTCCTAGATGTAGCCAGCATCGAGGGTAGTTTTCTGGTGAAAGAAATCGACGAGATGATCACCGTGTGAGACACGATCTGACGATGAACTCGAAATTGTGGCTGACGATGGCATGGTTTGTATGGCCTGTACATAGCTCATCTTGAGAAAGTGTGAGAACGAAAGTGAGAGAGGAAAGCATGGGGCACACTGTGGACATCTCGGTTTTATCTGATATGCCCCGAGGAGGGAGATCGGTGGGTGTATGTCAACGGATGGCATTTAGTTCACGACGCCGGTTCCGGAAATTAAATCCGTTAAATGGGAGATTAATAGCCTGAACGGAAACCTCATTGAATTCTGAACATTTTTCGTGTTGTAGTCTAACCGAAAATATCAATAGAATTGATGGGAGGAGGAGAGGAAGAGATTAGGACATCGTTACTGTAACGCTCCACGCTCCAGCTCACGAACGAGAAAGGAAGACGATGAACCTTCGCTCTGTACTGATCGGCCAAATGGGCCAGTAAATGCCGGCCCAAGATAGAAGTGAAGGAAAAAAAAAATAGAGCAGGAAGGAAGGCCAGGGTGGGCTGGTTCGGGTGAGTTTCCTAGACCGATCGGCCCTGTTGGTCCGGTTCGTTTTTTCTTTTTGATTATTATTTTTTTCTAATTTCTTCCATTACTTTTGTATTATGCCTTCAAATGGATTCAAACACATTTCTAAAGATTTGTAAAATTCAAATTAGTGTTTTATAACATCAAGGAACCTATTTATTTTCCATAGTAAAAATAAAATAATAATTGTATGCGCTTTGGCCTATATGATTACTAGGGCATTAATATTCCAAAATAAGGTTTGGGGATTTTGTTTTCATAAGTAAAAATCCATTAAGTATTTTAAAACCTTAAAAGTCAAAATATGTTTGATTTTAAAATACTTTGAAACCAAAAGTCTTTGAAAACACCATTTTGCAAATTACTTTTAAATCACTTCAAAAGTTTTAATTCTTTGTAAATTTTCAATCTGGTTCAAACAATCAAGCATTAAATTTATTTTTATCTTACATTCCGAAATTTAGAAAATTTTGGGATGTGACAGACTACCACCCTTAAAAGGAATCTCGTCCTCGAGATTCGAGAAAGGCTAGAAAGAAAGATGGGTATGGGATATGTTGGGGTGGGCTACCACCCTTAAAAGAAACTTTTAGTCTAAGGTCTTGGGTTTATGCTAAGTTCATCTTGGATATGACTTAGCACATCCGAGGATATGACTTGGCATTGGGTCGTCTCTTGAAATATCTATGGCTTCTGACCTCCAATAGGGGTTGTTTACATATAGCGAAGAACATATCTCTTCAAGGTGAATTGAGTAGACTTTTGCTCATGGTAGGGTTTCTAATCCACAAGGGTTGGTTGTTGAACTACTTTTTACACTGAGGGTCACACATCGGGTAAAATAGGAGAACAAGATGAGGGGACTTCACGATAGTCCTCATCCCTTGCTTGTTGGGGCCTTCAACAATCTTTCCCTACTCTTCAACTAGTGGTTGGATCTTCAAACTCACCGTAGTCCTACGTTTGGCAGCACTGGCCATACTATAAGGGTATAATATTTCTCCACCCTAGGGTTTAGGTTTATGCATCGACATCTCTTTTGTAGGTATGTCTCTCTAGATTCGCAAAGTCAACACTACGAAAGCGAATAATAAGAGTAGTAGGAATGGTGATCAATCCATCCTGCACCCAAATCATTACTACGTATTTGATTTATTGAATCTCGAATTCTAAATCTCGGTCAACCTCACAAGTTTAGCAAAACTTCCATGGAAAATTGAGTCAATGTTTCAATCCCCATTATTGAACTGTTTTGAAAACATTTCTATCGATCCCTAACTAGGGTTTTGTGTATCTCACACTCTTTATTCATCTTGATATATAGGAAACATCAGGTTTGGTTTTGCTAAGTTTTTCTTCATGACGGTTTGTCGAGAAGACACTGGCTGGGTTGGATATAGATGAGAATAGATAGAAAGGTTCTAAAGAAGTTTCCTACCCAAACATGGCAAATCAAGCAATTTAGCAAACAACAATCATCTAACAAGCATCAAGCAACATAGCTCAAATACAACCAAACTAGTATGGTTATACCACATTTTGGTAAGATCAATACTTTCTAACGTTACCGTTGGTTCGCTAAAACAGAACTAATGGTGGTCTAGTCTATTATATCTCGAGTGCTTCAAGTTTTTCTTCTACTTCTTCGATGTATTTTCGGGTGTTGTGCAGCTTGTATCGGAGTCTTCCTTCAAATCTTCGCTAGTCTTCCATGCAACACTTCTAGCGGAGTCGAAGAATATCATGGGAAGCATCAACCTCTCACTTCAGACACAAGGTCATCATCAATCCTCTATTGATGTGTTTTCTAGAGGTAGGATATCTAAGGTAAGAGGAAATTCTTTTGAATGTGATATAGATGAGAATACAAGAATTTTAAAACACAAGCATCTTTTACTAAAACTCGGATTAGATAAAATTTTCTCCCTAAGGTCTTCCTATTTCTATTCCAAACCTAGGGTCACGAACCTACGGTCAACACAATGCTCTGATACCATCCGTAGCGACCTCACCTTTTAAGGTGCCGATCTCTGTGCGTATCTGTGCTAGTCCCTGGATCAATCGCTAGCACACACAGTACAAGATGTAATACCAAGAAACAAAGGTCTTTATTATATCGTATGATCCAAAATTTACATATATGATTACAAATTGCAGAGCACAAGGCTAGCATATCATCAGAGTTTCACAACGAATAAACATAGACAGCATGGAGTCCTTCATCTTCATGTGCCACAGGCGAGCATGTTGAGGATAGACTCGTAACCCTAACCATCGTAACTCACTCGTCTTTCAAAACATCACGCAACATGAAAAGTTACAGCCACGAATGGTCAATACATTTGAATTGTATTGCCAAGATGACACTTTGGTGTACACTAAAGGCATCCTACACCTACGTGCACATTTGGCTAGTAGAGCTCAGGTTCATTTTGCATAAAGCCAATTTTTCCCTATCATTTATCAAAACATTTTATTTCAATCTAATTAGCAGTAACATTGGTAAAACCCCAATGTACCAAATTAACGATAGCATTGGTAAAGCCCCAATGTACCTTCCTACCCTTGTTCACCCATTCAAATTTTATTTAAGAAATTGGGATGAGGAGATCTTCGAACAAGGACTTGTCGGTTCGCTCAAGTTGTCCATAACCGGGGACACGGCTAAGTACTTAGATTTTACACTCTCGAGAGGTTGTACACCTTTACCCACATGGCCAGGTCAATCCTTCTACCTCGTTGCACATTTTGCTTAAGGACAGGTGTAGACCGTGGCCGAGACCTTCGTGTGTAATCGCCCGAACCATTCCCTAAGGGCCACGCCCCCACCTACGGTATCCCTCTACCACCACCTGGCCCCTAGGATCCGGGTTCATACAACATACTTTGTCAAGCCGAGCCATAGTAGCATGTGGTTGTACGTGAAGCTAATGAGCAAGATTTGTTTACAATCTCTTTAAGCCTGGGTGACTTTCCGCAAGTGTGCACTAGCACCAGGGTCTTGCCCCCTGATACAGCCACCCTCTCCATAACTCCACCGTTCACACAGGTAATTCATTAAACTTAGTTGTTTTTCCTTAACCTCTATCAAAACATTTTCCATGGCATAGCAGGTAACAACTAAATTTAATGGCGGCTAAGGGAGTCTAGGAGTGGTGTAGCTAAACTACTAGGATTTAATAGCAAGCAAAAAGCATAAATCCTAGACATGTCTACTATAAAAATACTACAGTGCAAGAATTAAAACTGGGACTTTTGTGTGTGTCACTTGCCTTTTGGTAGTTGAAGATCGTTCAGTTCTCTTTCAACAAAATACGTCGCTCTCCATACGAACTATAAGATAAAAAAAGCACAACATAAACACACCATTCATTGCAACATAATCAAACAAGACAACAATCGAAAATCGATCTATGGTACTAAGATGTGGCATGAGGTTTGGCTTGCAAGATATGGTTTGAAAGATTGGAAAGGTCATGTACTTTGAAAGAAAAAGATTATCCAAGTCAAATGCTTAGGAGGAAAAGATTGACAAGGGCATATGATCAAGGGTTGTTTGTTACGCCGGAATGAATAATTGGAATGATCCATGTGATAGAATCATATGCGTCTCATATGGTGTAAAGCAACATACCATTATGGAGAGTGTGACAACACTCACCAATGGCACAAGGAAAAAGATTAGATAGGAACTAGTGATATGAAAATTTACTCAAATAACTCAATTGCTATTTAAATAATATGGACTAAGATAATATGTTGTGCATAGATGTGATCATGGAACATGATGAACATGTCTAAATGATTTGTATAGTCGAAGACTGATATTGCGGACCATAGAAATACCGTGAAAACAAAGTGTGCGAATTCGACATACAAAATGTCTAGAATGATCTAGACATTTTACTGATTCCAACGGTATAGAGTTTGTCAAAAACCGACGTGTAGAACTCAAGGTATGAATTTTACAATACGCGATTAGAATTCTAGTGGTGTCCGAAAAGTTGTTCGAGAAAGTTTCTCGGATAGAAAAACCTCCTATACAAAAGTTGTAGAGGATTTAGTTATGAACTTAACGGAAGAACAATCATTCAAAACGGAGCTCTAGATCTACAGTTACGGAATTTCAAAGTTTATTTATGTGAAGTAGCTAGCACCATCTACGCTGATCGATCGGTACAGGAGGATCTCAGTTCAGTTAAATGGTCTAATTGGATACCCTCAGATTTAGATCTAATGGCTTAAGATGGATCACACGTAATCTGAACTGTACACTTAGCACGATGGGCATTACCGACAATAGCAGTAGGCGTACATGGATGCTTAGGACGTCGACGGCTCTCCCGTGAGCGGCACCTTGTGGAGAGTCTGTTTATATCTCTGCTTGGGCTCTGCTTCGGATTCTTTCCGGAACGACGGAGCCGAGCGGATGGAGGTGCTGGGTTTTGGCGAGATGTAGTCGTCGTTACTTGCGTCGTTGTGCTGTGAAATTTGGACGAGGAGGAGGATCAGAAGGCACGCACGAACGAGCAGTATACAAAGAACCAAAAAGGGGCGGCGCTACCTTGCTGTGTCGCCGGTAACAATGGAAATCTGGCGGCGGCCGGGACAGAATTCGATGACGAAATGATGCACCATCATGTCCTAGATGTAGCCAGCATCGAGGGTAGTTTTCTGGTGAAAGAAATCGACGAGATGATCACCGTGTGAGACACGATCTGACGATGAACTCGAAATTGTGGCTGACGATGGCATGGTTTGTATGACCTGTACATAGCTCATCTTGAGAAAGTGTGAGAACGAAAGTGAGAGAGGAAAGCATGGGGCACACTGTGGACATCTATAACAGAGCATGTTAGAGTGAAACAGCAGACCTACTACTGTCGAGTTCCATGCAAACCAACATGTTCAGGGAGTACAAAATTGGCATGAATAACATAGTAGCAGGCTATAAATTTTGTAACAACGACTGAGCAAGATGAAGTTATGATGGCTACATCTACAGAGCAGGGAATGTAAACCAAAAATAGAAGTTACGATGGCAAAAGCTAAAGAGGAGGGAATGTGAACCAACATGTGCCAAGTGCAATTACTTCATTTTGGCCGTGAACTAAATAATACTCCTGAACTTATAGTGAAGGATAGACCAGATACAGAATATAGTGGGATCACCTGTGAACTTGTATAAGAGGGAATGCAAACCAATATGTTCAGCATTCCATATGTGAGCGTCATGCCAAGTCAGAGAAACAAGTCAATAATGCAGCTTTTGAAGAACAAGATGGCACACAAAATTATTATCTTGTTGTATGACAAGTTTATTTGTACTACAGGCTAGATAGCAGAGTGATAGCATGCCAAACTAAGTCCTTACTTTGTTAGCTTACAATGAACTAGATACAAAACAATGGCATCACCTGTAGTACAGGGAATGCAAGCCAACATGTTCATGGAGTAAAAAATTGGCACAAACAACATAGTAGCAGGCCATAATTTTTGTAACAACAACTGAGAAAGATAAAGTTATGATGGCTAGATCTACAGAGCAGGGAATGTAAACCAAATATAGAAGTTACGATGCCAAAAGCTATAGAGTAGGGAATGCGAACCAACATGTGCAATTACTTAAAAGGGATTTCTATTTTCGTGCCCTCAGGTCCTTAGTTGTACTCAGTTTTCCCCAGCTCCTTAGTTTTTCCTCAGTTTTCCCCAAGCCCTTGTTTGAAACCCGCAGAAGCAGCTCAGACGGCAGGATTCCCGTTTAGTTGACGTTCTGTCACGTGTGGGGCCGCGTCTTGTGGGGCTGAGTCGTGTGGGCCCGCGTCGCGTGGGGCTGGTAGAAAGGGACCGCGTGGGACAGGACGAGAAGCGTTTGGTTGCACGTGAGCAGGAGCTGGGTTCTGTCTCTCTCGGCCCCAAATTGGCATCCCTATTAAGTGCACCTTTTTCCCCTCTTTCTCTCGTCCTTTTCACCAAATTAGTATAAAATCTAGAGAAGCTTGCATTTCTGACTTTCTTCAATTATTTGTGCCTTTTGGCCCTCGTTGTTTGCCCAATATGGCAGCAAATCTAGTACTCCCTCCGGTTCATATGTATGTAGTTAAATCTAGAAGCAAATCTCCAGGATAATGTACGATAAATTCACGAGTCATAGTAAATCAAGAAAACTAAGTACGGCCAACAAAATATAGTAGACTAGGGATAGATAATCCCTAGATAATATGGATAGATAATAGGCTGCATACACACCAGCCAACATAGTAACGAGTTCTTCACAAAGCACCATCATACTAACATAACAACAAGGGATCCCTAGCTAACAACAAAGGGATCCCAACAACAAACTAGGAGGCAAGCGAGCGGCAGCAAGACACGTCCGAGGACTCCGCCTACCCCATCCGGCTCTCCCTCCACTTGTTGCTCTTGCTCCCCTTGGGAGCCTTGGGCTTGAGCGGAGGCATGCACCCGGCGGAGATCTCCACCCGCCGCAAGCTGCGGAGGTGCATGCCGAGCGCCCGTGCTTGGCGCGGAAGGAGTGGACGTTCACCGTCGTGCCGACCTTGGGGAAGGTGTTGCTGATGTTCTTAGCATGCGTGATGAGGCGAGTTGAAGTCCGTGGCGCCGAGTCTCCCGGTGCGGAAGGGGCACATGTACACCTCCTTGGCGAAGTAGGAGATGTATCGGCCGACCTGCAGCCTCCCGCGGCACACTGGCGAGTCTTGACGTCCTCCTCGCTCTTCGTCGCTGCCGACGTCGCTGCCGTACATCCGATCCATATCAAACGAAACTAGTGAATGAGTTGCAACGATGACTAACGTACATGATAACAAAGTTAAGAAAAACAGAGTCAGCCTCGGTTAGAGTGGACATGATTATATATCTACGGGGAAGGTGTAAGCGAACTAAAGCTCATGCACAACAGATTTGTACACGGCAATGGTTCGCTGAACCCTCCCCGTAAAAATTTGTGCCCAACCATTCATCATAGGCAAAGAAACAGATTCTAGATCTGAACTAGATCTGAACTTGAACACATTCGAGATTATTTGCAAAATTAAACGGTTGATATCTTTTGATTAGTGCATAAAATAACTGATTGAGATCCCATGATTACTTGCATAAATTAACTGATTGAGATCCAATATTACTTGCATAAATTAACCGAACAGACCGAACCCCAAATCTTAAACGAAATCAAGAAGTGATCAAAACAAAATGGAATAAAATCGGCGCAAATATTAGCCCAATACTCATCCATCTACAGATCCATCTACACCAGCAAAAATAGGGTTCAAAAAGGAATGGGGAACAAAAAAGGAAGCAAACCGTAGTTACCTCGTTCCATGGGTCCTCCAGGGAGGTGTCTGATGACCCACAAGTATAGGGGATCGCAACAGTCTTCGAGGGAAGTATTACCCAATTTATTGATTCGACACAAGGGGAGACAAAGAATAATTGAAAGCCTTAACAGCGGAGTTGTCAATTCAGCTGCACCTGGAAACAGACTTGCTCGCAAGAGTTTATCGATAGTAACAGCTTTATAGCAAGTAGCGATAGTGAAATAACAGACAGCAGAGTAACAAAGACAGCGGTAGTGATTATAGTAAACGAGCAGGATTAAAATACCGTAGGCACGGGGACGGATGACGGGCGTTGCATGGATGAGAGAAACTCATGTAACAATCATAGCGGGGCATTTGCGAGATAATAATAAAACGGTGTCCAAGTACTAATCAATCAATAGGCATGTGTTCCAATTATAGTCGTACGTGCTCGCAATGAGAAACTTGCACAACATCTTTTGTCCTACCGAGCCGGTGGCAGCCGGGCCTCAAGGGAAACTACTTGGATATTAAGGTACTCCTTTTAATAGAGTACCGGAGCAAAGCATTAACACTCCGTGAACACATGTGATCCTCACATCGCTACCATTCCCTCCGGTTGTCCCGATTTCGTCACTTCGGGGCCATTGGTTCTGGACAGCGACATGTGTATACAACTTGCGAGTAAGATCATAAACAACGAATATCTTCATGAATCAATAACATGTTCAGATGCTGAGATCATGGCACTCGGGCCCTAGTGACAAGCATTAAGCATAACAAGTTGCAACAATATCATAAAAGTAACATCTACTGGACACTAGGCACTATGCCCTAACAATCTTATGCTATTACATGACCAATCTCATCCAATCCCTACCATCCCCTTCAGCCTACAGCGGGGAATTACTCACACATGGATGGGGGAAACATTGCTGGTTGATGGAGAGGCGTTGGCGGTGATGGCGGTGATGATCTCCTCCAATTCCCCGCCCGGCGGAGTGCCAGAACGGAGACTTCTGACTCCCGCGACGGAGTTTCGCGATGTGGCGGCGTTCTGGAGGGTTTCTGGCGACTTCGACTTCTCCCCGTGCGTTTTTAGGTCGAGGCGAATAAGTAGTCCGAAGGGGGGCGTCGGAGGCCGGCCGAGGGGGCCACACCACATGGCCGCGCGGCCCCCCCCTGGGCCGCGCCGCCATGTGGTGTGGGGCCCTCGGGCCTCCACTTCAATTGTCCTTCTGGCTCCGTCATTATTCTGGGAAAATAGGCCCTTTCGTCAAAATCCCGAGGTTTTTCCCGAAAGTTGGATTTCCGCACAAAAACGAGACACCGGAACGGTTCTACTTGAAAATAGCGTTAGTCCGTGTTAGTTGCATCCAAAATACACAAATTAGAGGCAAAACAATAGCAAAAGTGTTCGGGAAAGTAGATACGTTTTGGACGTATCAACTCCCCCAAGCTTAGCTTATTGCTTGTCCTCAAGCAATTCGGTTAACAACCGAGCGATAAAAGAACTTTCACGAACACATTTGCTCATATGATGTATATATTCTCATGATATGGCTAATACTTGAGCAGTTCATAATAAGGTACATGCAAATAAGATCATCTAACAGCTATGTCAATCATGAAGAGGTACCAACAATTAATAATAAGCATCATGAATCATGTATATAAGCGAGGATTGCAATGTTCATAAGAGAGTATGATAAAGTGGTATCTCGCTTGCACGTATTTGATTGGCAAAACATAAATGCCCGGGCACCTCCGGAGTTCATAGAAAGACTAGAAGTAGTGATTGTCAAGGATAAAAGCATCAAAGTTATACCACAATCAATCATATTTTGAGACAAGCATATTATACTAAGAATGACAGTTGTGCTCTCAATAAAGTGCTCAAAGAAATAATGGAGACACAACATAAAAGTAAAAGATTGACCCTTCGCGAGAGGGAAGCAGGGATTAACATGCGCTAGAGCTTTTCATTTGTAAAGCGAGAGTAAAATTATTTTGAGAGGTGTTTGTTGTTGTCAACGAATGGTAATGGGTACACCAACTACCTCGCCAACCGGACTTTCAAGAGCGGCTCCCATGAATTATTTGCATGTTTATGTGGCACTCCTTCCAACCTTTCCTACACAAACCATGGCTAACCGAATCCTCGGGTGCGCCATATGATCACATACCATGAAGGAGTGCCTTTTTACTTTAGTTTTATTATGATGATGACACTCCCCCCAACCTTTGCTTACACAAGCCATGGCTAACCGAATCCTTCGGGTGCCGTCCAACAATCACAAACCATGGAGGAGTGTCTATTTAAGTTAATTAATTCGGGATCGGGAATCCCATTGCCAGCTCTTTTTGCAAAATTATTGGATAAGCGGATGTGCCACTATTCCATATGAGAGTCCGTCAAAAGTAAATGACAAGGTTGAAAGCTAAACACCACATACTTCCTCATGAGCTATGAAACATTAACACAAATTAAGAAGCATTTTGAAGATTTTAAAGGTAGCGCATGAGAATTTACTTGGAATGGTTTGAAATGCCATGCATAGGTATTTATGGTGGACACTCTGGAATAACTTGGTTTTCATGTGTTTGGAGGCACGAGCAGCGTTCCCGCTCGGTACAAGTGAAGGCTAGCAAAAGACTAGGGAGCGACAAATCAAGAGAGCGATGAATTGTCATAATCATGCTTGCGGCAAAATAAATTAACCGAGGCATAAAAGTGATACAAGAACTCGAAGCAATGTAAATCATTGAGGCTTAATTGACTTTTGTTCAGTCATATGCATGCGTGAGCATGTGCCAAGTCGATATAAATGAATTATTCAGAGGAGGATACCACAATGCCATACTTACTTATGAATAAAACAATGCAAGCAAACATCCATGACATGCTACTCATATTAATAGATTGGAGCTAATCATGAGAGATCATGAACTACTAGACTTTATTAAATGACATATACCTCACATGAACCAACTAAGCATGCTCACATGGATGAGTATATGTACAAAAATGAAAACAAATAGAGTTCATACCAGACCTCTCACCACAATCGGATTGTCGTAGATCGTCATTATTGCCTTTTCACTTGTGTCGCTTGGATAATATGAAATGAAAACCACGCTCCAGCCACCGAAGACCATTGAACTCATAATGAACTTTACAAACCAAAGAAGAACAGCAAATATTTTTGGTGTTTTCGAATTTGAGAATAAGAACAAAAGGAAACAAGCAAACAAAGCAAAATCTTTTTGGGTTTTCTTATAGCAAACTAGCAATAGCAAATAAAGCGAAACAAATGCAAGAAACCAAGATAAACAAATGGTGAAGAGAAACAACAGAAATATTTTTGGTCTTTTTGTGTTTTAGGAAAGAAACAAAGTGAAAGCAAGAAATAGCAAACTAAAAGAAACACAGAAAAGCAAGATGGCAGAAATCTGCCAAAACATAACAGCAGTACAGAAATCGATTTTTACAAAAATCTTACGTTGCTCAGTTCAAAAAGTGTTCAACTAATGAAAGTTAGATAACAACCTGGGGAACATGCACAAAAATTTGCAACTCAAAATAACGTTCTGGCTGTGCGCACGAATTTTTACGGTAACAGTCCAGAATCTGTTTTCATGCAGCACTTCCCCAAATATCATCTTCCTCTCATTAGAAAACCACTCAAAGAGACTAAACAAGTATATACAAGTATCCAGCAACCATGATATGCAAAGAATGAGTGATGCCGGTATACCTCCCCCCAAGCTTAGGCTTTTGGCCTAAGTGGAGTTCAATCCCATCGATCCCATGAAGTAGCGCCTCCGTAGTATGACGAAGATGGATCGTATTCCGGGTATGTGCTAGAAGACGCACCGGGATGTGTGACGGTGTAATCATAGGAAGGCTCGACATCCTCGGAGTCATGCTGCTGGTGGAAATCTTGTATCTTCATATGTTCATCCACCTCCTCCTTAGTGCACGACCATGATTGCTCGTCAATCACTGAACAAACCTGGTTGGGGAAGAGGAATTTCTTTCTCATCCCCGTCAGAAAACAACATTCTATAGACCATATTATCTAAAGTAGAATCAGTAGTCACAAAATGATGACTCTTCATAGCAGCAATATCAAGTCTCCTAGGGTCCAATGGCACATCATTAGGATCAATAGGAAGATTTAGATATGTTAAAACACGCAGTGCAATAGTTCCTCCAAAAATAGGTCCCCTGGTAGTCAGGCGGCGAGCAATAAGAGCACCAAGGTGATAGGACGTTTGACCAGTAAGTGCAATATTCAGGAAAGCAAGATGGTAGCTAGAGATATTACTAGTGTTCTCCCTACCAAGAATGCTAGTAGCAATGTAATATGCAAAATACTTAATGGCGGGGAGTTGAATGTTCCTTATCTTGCCCCCGCTGAATGGTGCGACAATCATCATCGGTAATCCCTCGATAGAGCTCCAACAAGTCCCGGGGTTGTCATCAATCCTACTTGCTTGTACCTGCGGGGACAATATCCAACGCAAGACAAAAATCCTTCAATTGCATAGTAACAGGATTACCATAGATCCTGAATGCAACCGTTGGCTCATATTGTTTGTTGTTGAACTGGAAGCTCTCGACGAAATTTTTTGTGAGCATATAGTATTGCTCCCTTTCATCTCCCATATAGGTAGTTAACCCTGCCCTGTTGACAAGGGTTAAGAATCCTCCAATATCCCTGCATTCCTTAGAAAATCGTAGCATGGGAAAGTCGAAGCATTAGGAGGCCCATTGTCCTCTTCGGGCGCGAAGCTAGGCGCGATGATGTCCTCATTGTACGACCGCCTAATTTGGGTGGCGGTCCTAGAAGGCCTCCCGGTGCTGGTTGTTCCTTTCTTGAACAATTCTCCAAATTTGAACTTCTTCATTTTCAAGGAGCAAATGTGCCAAATTTCAACAGGAAATCTGAGCTGAGCAAAGAGATCGAGAAATCTGGAGTTCTTGAGCAAAAACGCGAGTGAGAGGAATTTGAGTACGAGTATTTTCTTCGGGAGAGAGAAGGTCGTCTCGGGAGGAAGAGATGACAAAGTGGGGCAAGGAGGGGCCCACACCACATGGTGGCGCGGCCACCTCCTTGGCCGCGCCGGCTCTGTGGTTTGGCGCCCTCACGGTGCCCCACAGGTCATCCTCACGGTGCTCCCAGTGCCTCGTCGAAAAATAGGACCAACGGTATAATTTTCGCGAATTTTTGAAAACTTTGAAAAATGCACATTTTACGGGTATTAAGTTTATTATTACGGCCAGGAAATTTTTTGAAATCTCAAATCAACTAAGAAACTTTGCAAATTAAAAATGCTACAGCAACTAAAGCAAGTGGAGGAAGAAAGAGATGTTGTTTACCTCCTCTATGCATATAAAAGGTATTTGTTAACAAGGTTGATCAAGTCTTGCCACCAAATAAATTTTACATAGCATATGAAGAAATAAACCTCAAATCAATCATGTTACCTTGAATTGTATTGATATGGATCCAATCACAAGAGTTTGATATTCTTCTTTAGGCTCATATATAGGACAATCGATAGTTCCCACTTTGATAGTTCTCACATGAGAAATAGTATTAACTCCAGCACGCTTTTTCAATCCTCTTGGGGAAATAGACGGTGTGTTCCTTGTCATCAACATTGAAAGTAACCTTTCCTTTATTGCAATCAATAACAGCCCTAGTGGTGTTAAGAAAAGGTCTCCCAAGAATAATAGACATATTATCATCTTCGAGGCATTTCCAACACAACAAAATCGGTTAATATCAAGCGAGTTATTAGTAACTTGAGCAGGAACATCCTCACATATACCAACGGGAATAGCGATAGATTTATCAGCCATTTGCAAAGATATATCGAGTAGGTATCAACTTATCTAAGTAAAGTCTCTTGTATAGAGAAAAAGGCATAACACTAACACCGGCTCCCAAGTCACATAGAGCGGTTTTAACATAATTATTCTTAATAGAACAAGGAATAGTAGGTATACCTGGGTCGCCCAACTTCTTTGGAACTTTGCCATTGAAAGAGTAATTAGCAAGCATAGTGGAAATTTCCTCATTGGGGATTTTCCTTTTGTTAGTAACAATATCTTTCATATACTTTGAATAAGGAGGCAATTTAATAGCATCGGTCAAAGGAATTTGCAAGAATAAAGGTTTCATCCAATCACAGAATTTATTATAGTGTTCCTCTTCCTTTGATTTTAGTTTCTTAGCGGGAAAAGTCATTTGCTTTTGCACCCAAGGTTCTCTTTCATTACCATGTTTCTCAGCAATAAAATCTTCTTTAGTATACTTTTTATTTTTAGCATGCTTTTCGAGGTTCTTCTTCAACCTCTTCTTTATCGGGAGTATCATTCTTATCATTATCTTCACTATTATCATGTTCATTACCACTTTCGGTTTCAGCATCGAAATAGAAATACTATTAGGATCATTAGCAGGTTCGGAGGATTCTACAACATTTTTATGTTTCTTCTTCTTTTTCTTAGAATGAGCTCTAGGTTCAATGCGTTGAGAATCTTGTTCAATTCTTTTGGGATGCCCTTCGGGATATAGAGGATCCTGGGTAGAGACACCACCTCTAGTTGTTACTTCATAAGCTTGTTTTTCTTTAGCATTATTTCCTAACAAGTCATTTTGCACTTTAGTGAGTTGATCAATTTGAGTTTGAATCATATGAAAATGTTTAACAAGCATCTTAACATCATTGGAGGTTCTCTCCACAATATCATGCAATTGACTAATAGCTTGAGAATTTTCCATTAGATGATTCTCTACTCTCATATTAAAATTTTCTTGCTTAACAATATAATTATCAAACTCATCTAAGCATTGCACAGGAGGTTTTGAATACGGAATATCTTCCCTAGTAAAGCGTTGAAGGGAATTTACCTCAATCATGGATGAAGGGGAATTATCTCACATATATCTTCTATTGGAGGTAGATTCTTCACATCTTCAAATTTAATACCTTTCTCCTTGAGAGACTTCTTGGCTTCCCTCATATCTTCATCATTCAATTTAATTAAACCCCTCTTCTTCACTATTGGCGTTGGAGTTGGTTCGGGCGTATTCCAATCATCATAATTCCGGCCTATTTTAGCCAATAATTCTTCGGCGTCGTGCGGAGTTCTTTTCACGAAAACACAACCAGCACAACTATCCGGGTATGCCCTAGACTCAATGGTTAGTCCACTATAAAATATATCAAGTAAATCATGCTTTTCTAAATCATGGTCGAGGCGAGCTCTAATAAGAGAGAAAAATCTTGCCCAAGCTTCAGGCAATTTCTCTTCATCTCCTTGATCAAAATTATAAACTCTCTGCAAAGCAGCATGTTGAGCACTAGCAGGAAAGTATTTCCGGAAGAAAACAGCAAGCAATTCTTTTGGACTTTTAATAGAACTAGGTGGCAAACTATTATACCAAGTTTTAGCGTCATCCTTTAATGAGAATGGAAAGATTTTAGCAACAAAGTAAGTACGCTTCTTAACATCATCAGAAAACAAGCTACTCAAAGTAGATAACTCGGTCATGTGTTCAACGGCACTTTCTTTTTCGAGTACCACAAAAAGGTGTTTTCTCAACAATAGCTATATGAGATAGATCAAGAGAAAAATCATAATCTTTATCCTTAATGTTTATAGGAGATGTGGCAAATTTAGGATCGGGAGACAGTTTATATCTAACGGTATGTTACGCAAGCAACTTTTTAATTTTTCTTGCATCGGTAGTAGCATGGCATTTTTCAATAAAATCATCATCAAGTTCCACATAATCTTCATCAAGATCATCACTAGAGTATTCAAGTTCGGGTGAATTAACGGGTGTAGTAACATCGGGAGTTTCAGCATTTTCAATTTGTCTAGACCTAGCAATTTTAGCATCTAGAAAAGTTCCCAATGAACCACTATCATCAAGCACAGACAGAAATATTATCGATATTATGAGAGTTTTCAGATTCAGCGGAAGTACCAGTCATTTGAAGCATGTGGCGGTGAAACAAGTTTATCAATCACGAGATGGTGAATCAAGAGCGACGAGAGGTACTTCGAGGTTGTACCTTTTCTTGTAGTGGATGGTAATATGGCGACCTTAGTATCGCGAGTTTTACCCATGATGGAGAATTTGCAGCGAACAATATCAATCCAAGTGAACTTTCAAATAAAGCTATGCTCCCCGGCAACGGCGCCGAGAAAATAGTCTTGATGACCCACAAGTATAGGGGATCGCAACGGTCTTCGAGGGAAGTATTACCCAATTTATTGATTCGACACAAGGGGAGACAAAGAATAATTGAAAGCCTTAACAGCGGAGTTGTCAATTCAGCTGCACACTGGAAACGAGACTTGCTCGCAAGAGTTTATCGGTAATGTGATTTTATAGCGGTAGCAGTAGTGAAATAGC